>NC_038250.2:44446877-44688400 GCF_000004515.6 Glycine max
TGTTGTTGATGTAAATATTTATACTGACTCTTGTAAAATTGGGTGACAAGAATGAAGACTCTATAATTATTATTTTTTTGTTTCATATGAGATAAGGTAAAGTGGTGATTGATATTTTGTGATAAGTGGTGATGCATGTGTGGTGGAGGAGGGAATTGGGTGGTTGTTTTTGTTTCTCTATCAAATGGGGACTCGTCCGGGTCGCAATGTTTTGAAAATTTTATGCTAAATCAACACGAGCTACATGAGTTCTTCTCACACAGTGGTATTTGATGATGATAGTTTACTGTTTACTGGTGTTTCTTTCACATATCTTACGTAAGGGAAATTTCATTCGCAATCCCAATTTACTTGTTAACTCTCACTCACTCATATTTGTGAGATGTCATTATTTAAAGTCATATGCGAATCTTGTTTTTTCCGTAATTTTATGTCTCCACTAGTACATACTCGGAAGGCACAACTCTATTATTGCTCTTTACTTTTCTTATGTATTTACCTTTTCGCCCATAAAAAAGACAGCCTGTTTTTGCTTTCTTCTTTTGCTAGGTGATTTGACATTTTACAAGATTATTAGGTTGTGTGAGTAGTTGTGAAGTTGATGTGTATGGACCTAAATTTGATTTGCATTAAAGAACCGAGAGTATACGTATTTCTTAATTTTGTAGTCTTTGACTAAGAGATAAATACCATAGATGGCTGGGTTAAACAAATATCTTTCCAAAACTGTTAGATTTGTATTCATATTTGTGTAGTTGATGTGAATATGCATACACGGAGCTAAAGTTGATGGTGCTTAAAGAGGTGGGGGTGTATGGATTTCCTAATTTTGTGGTATTTTTAACTCAAATAAATACCATAGATTGCTGGAGTATATTTTTGGAAAATCAGTATTTTTCACCAGAGGACGGTCCCTGATTTCTTTCATGCCCTTTTTTTATTTCAGCATCATGATGTTTACACTTTTCCAAGTTTGGGAAAATATATAGTGTTTGGTGTGTGCATTTTTGTTGTTTTATTTAACAGAAGAAGTATAAGAATGATGTTATGAAAATGCCCTTTGATATGAGGAATGTGCCTGCTTACTTTTTTTTACAAGGTCTATAATGTTTTTTTTTAATGGTAGTGTGACTTTAGGTAAATTGTAATTAAACATTTAATCATGTTTTGGTATGGTAGGTACCGAGAGCTTGCTAACCGAGTTGATGAGGCTCTTGGATTCATGGCTGCTGCTGGGCTCACAGTGGACCATCCCATAATGAGAACAACTGAATTCTGGACATCTCATGAGTGCTTATTGTTGCCTTATGAACAATCCCTCACCAGGTTGGATTCAACTTCTGGTCTCTACTATGACTGTTCAGCCCATATGCTCTGGGTTGGGGAACGAACCAGGCAGCTTGATGGTGCCCATGTCGAGTTTCTAAGAGGAGTTGCTAATCCCTTGGGAATTAAGGTTTGGACTTGATTAATTGTTATCATTCTTAAAGTATTTGATTTTCATTCCTTGGCGTGTAAGAGGCTTTAATTTGCATTATTGAAGTTTTGTTATGTTTTTTATGCATTGGCAGGTAAGTGACAAGATGGATCCAAATGAGCTTGTTAGACTCATTGAGATCTTGAATCCCCAAAACAAACCAGGGAGAATAACTGTGATTACGAGGATGGGAGCTGAAAATATGAGGGTGAAGCTTCCACATCTCATCAGGGCAGTGCGCAGAGCAGGGCAAATTGTCACCTGGGTCAGTGATCCTATGCATGGAAACACCATTAAGGCTCCATGTGGTCTTAAAACTCGCCCCTTCGATTTCATCAGGGTATGATTCTCGTGTCTCTTTCTATTTCAATTGGTTATTGGTGGCTGTTGAGTAGCTTTAAATATGTGCATGCTAGGATTGAAATCAGATTTAAGTTATTGTCCTCTTCTCAGAAGAAAATATAATTGTTTCACTCTGTGCTTGTCATAATCTATGGATAAAATAAGTTATCTCTTAAAATTTCTGTTTGAAAGAAGGAAAAACACTGGAAAGAGGTCTTGTTTTTAGAAAACGATGCATGAACATCTCATACTAGTAAACAAAGAGAGACAAATAGAAAAGAGGTAAAAATGTAGATGTAGTAGATAATATAATATGAAAAAAAGTTAAAAGAAAAATGATGGATGTGAATAGAATATACTGGCATCTGAACTGAGGGGTCGTCAATGGTGAGTTACCAAACCTGAAGGATATATAATATTTAGAAGCAGGAGTGGTAGGTCGAAAAAGGGCTACTTGAATAAGTAGGTGAAACAGTGGAATAGTCAAGTCATTTTTGGTTCCAAAGACATCATTGTGGAATTGCTTACATTTCTCTATCATTAGGTGGGAGTGGTCGCTTGGGGGCCCATGTGGGTGTTGTTAATGTTCTTATTCTTGTCAGTTGTCAACTAACAGCGAGAAACAATGAAACATGATTGCATTGTCACTTTATTCAGTTTAGTGAGATAACAAAGTATTGAGAAAATCGATCATGTTTTTATTGAGGCCACTAACTTTAATCACTGCACTTGGTGCATGTTTGGATTAAACTTAAGTTTGCAAACTGAGTTTTTTGACAAAATTTTATTGTGCAAACGTACTAGTGAGTTTACTTTCTAAAAATACGTTCAACATTCAAAAGTATTTTTCGAATGGTTAACCAAACATGGTCTTAATTGTACAGGCTGAAGTGAGAGCATTCTTTGATGTGCACGAGCAAGAAGGAAGCCACCCAGGAGGGGTTCATCTAGAGATGACGGGTCAGAATGTGACCGAGTGCATTGGTGGGTCAAGGACGGTCACATTTGATGACTTGAGCTCACGTTACCACACACACTGTGACCCAAGGCTCAATGCTTCACAATCTCTTGAGCTTGCTTTCATCATCGCCGAGCGTTTGAGAAAGAGCAGGATCAGATCGCAGCAACCTCTTGCCCCTCTAGGAGTGTAAAAGTGCCTTCAAAACCAACAAGAGAAAGATATTTTTGTTCTTTTTTTTTTTTGTCCTACATATTTATTATTAATCGATGGTTGTCACTTTGATTTTGTGTTGTGTTTGTATGTGTATACTACCTAGTAATGCGTTTGGACTGGCAAGGACAAGAGTACTTCTATGGATAATAAAGAAACGAAAACGTTTCAATTGCGTTGGCTACTTTCTCTTTGGAAGTATATGATACAACGAATGCGATAGAAGAATCAAATTTTCTCGTATTTTATAGAAGTGAATAAAAATATTTTTCAAAAACAAGATTTTCAGAAATGTTAATTTATGAATAAGAATAAATTTTTTTATTTATATACATGAGAATAAGGATTTTCTATATTAATTAACTGTTGTTAAAATTCTTTTTATGATAATAGATATATTAGTTTTAAGAAGAAATCTATTTCTGTAATTTTATTTTCAGAAAAGTATATTAGACTGCCTTTCTCAGTGCACACGTAAAATTTTCTTTCTAATCAATAATAAAGTCTATCTATCTAATTTTTTTTAATAATTTAAAAAAGAGTCATAATAAGATGAGTGACTTAACTTTTTAGAGGAAAAATATTTACTCCTCTAAAATCTTAAATTTTTAAGTAGAAAAATATTAATAAAATTAACTATTTTTTAAGGACTTAAAGCAAATGCTTTAATGACCTTAAGCATAAGTTATCCATGAAAATAAGATATAACTTATTTCATCATCTCATACATTTGTTTTTCTTTCCTAATTTAGGAGATAGAATAGTTGATTACTCAATCGTTTCTTGATTGTTTTGTCGATTTTTCAAAACATTGAAAGGAAACATTCTTCTATTACATCACATATTGAAACTATAATATAATAATTTGATTTATTATGTCTCGTTGGTAGCAATCTTAGCATAAAGTTTAGTCGAGAGATTTATCACTTCTTAGGATGAGCTTATGAAAAAAGAATTCTCTTTTTTGTCCGTCTTAAAATTTACTTTCTGTTCGGACATCAAAATGTACTTTTTTTAAGGTCTAAAATTATTTAGATGAAAAAATGTGAACGCATTTTAATTTAGTTGTAAAAAAATTACTTAAAAATATATGGAGAGCAAAATAGCTTTATCTTGAATTAGAACATACTCATTGAATGAAATGTTGTCATGGTAAGATATGGTAACTGATCGATCAAAATAGCTTCAATATTTGCTAAGAAACTTTTTTTTGCCTGTTTAATTGATTCAATTGAACTTGTTTTTATTTTTCTCCAAAACATCAAATCAATCATAGGCATAAAAGGATGTGATTCTTCCTGGTTCCTGCACTAAAATATGGTTCACACCGAACTCTTGATGTGTTCCAGACTATTATCCTTGACAATTTTTTGACATATTTTTCAGAGTTGTTGGTGCAGATACTGTTTGTTTTCATATCATCTGCTTTGTTAATATAGTGATCTTGACTCGAAATTTTAGGAAATTATATTGAAATCCCTTGTACTTTGGGAAATTACAGTAAATCGTGAAAGAGTTTTAAAAAGGAGTAAAATGAAAATAAGGTGAGATCTATACTTTTATCTTCTACTTTGATTTAAAACTTTCATTCATTTCATTTCACTCTACCAAACACACGCCTACAAATCCTCCCTTCAATTGTCTGTTAGACTTGGTGACCTGAATACTTGGCCTAACCTGAAAAGCTCAATGTGTGACTAATATAATTTAGTGAGAAAGTATATATGGGAAGACCTTTAATGCTTTATTTTGAGCTAGAATTTTAATCTGTACAAACTATAGTAGTGTTAAATTTGATCTTTGTATTTCTCTTGTACCGATTTTCAATATAGTAAATTGCTTTTCTTCCGGCACTGATATTTTCCTTTGAGGGTTTTCCAAGTTTAATATTATTATATATGTGATTATTCTTCGTTCTTTATCACATTATTTCTTAGCAGAAGCTCACTCTTCGGTTAGAAATCTGTTAGTTAGTTAGAAAAGATGTTGGAATTAGTTTCAAATGTAACTAACCAAAGCAGTAGTGTTTCTCTTTCCTCTGCAACTATGCAGCAGATATAAATACGTAATAAATGCATCAATAAAGCATCATGCAGTTTTGGTCATCTTTACGTACTTTACGTTTTCGTTCTCTCTCTATGGCACAATACATTTCTTAATATGGTATCAGAGCTCTTCTTGTGAAGAGTTCTGCTGTGCCACCCTTCTTCTCTTTCACCCGCCATTTTTGCATCTTTCTTTTACTTCCTCACCATGAACGAGTCACTACTAAATGCAGAAAACTATCTTTATCTGCACCCAAGTGAAAACCCAGCCGTCGGACTGGTTTCTCCAGTTTTAGATTCCAGCAATTATCATTCATGGAGTAGGTCCATGATAACGGCGTTAAGCGCCAAGAACAAAGTAGAGTTTGTGAACGGAAAAGCACTCGAGCCATTGAAGTCTGATAGAACCTATGGGGCGTGGAGTCGCTGCAACAACATGGTGGTGTCTTGGTTGGTCCATTCAGTATCCATCTCCATTAGACAAAGTATCTTGTGGATGGACAGAGCAGAAGAAATCTGGAATGACTTGAAATCTCGGTACGCACAAGGGGACCTTCTGAGAGTATCTGAACTCCAACAAGAAGCTTCGTCCATCAAGCAAGGATCCCTTTCGATAACAGAGTACTTCACGAAGCTGCAGGTCATATGGGACGAGATCGAAAACTTCAGACCCGATCCCATATGCACATGCACTATCAAATGTACTTGCTTGGTACTCACCACCATTGCTCAACGAAAGAGAGAAGATCGTGCTATGCAGTTTCTGCGAGGGCTGAATGAGCAGTATAATAATATACGTTCTCATGTGCTGCTCATGGATCCAATACCTACCATACCTAAAAATTTTTCGTACGTGGCACAGCAGGAGAGACAACTTACAGGTAACAACTCTATATCAAATTTCCATCTCGAATCTAAAGAAGGATCTTCCATTAACGCTGTCAAAAGTGTCTGTGAATTCTGTGGACGTATTGGTCACAATGAAAGCGTTTGTTACAAGAAAAACGGTCTACCTCCTAATTACGATGGGAAAGGCAAAGGATATAACACGCGAAAAACATGCACCTACTGTGGGAAGCTTGGGCACACAATCGAAGTTTGTTACAAGAAACACGGGTATCCCCCAGGCTTTAAATTCAACAATGGCAGAACCATAGTTAACAATGTAGTGGCAGCAGATGGAAAAGTCACAGATGACCAAAAGCTATCTCAAGAATCTCAAGAACTGGTTCACTTTTCACCAGAGCAATACAAGGCACTGCTAGCCTTAATACAACAGCCGTCGACCGGGAACTCAGCATCCATTAAACCTCAGGTTGCCTCTATTTCATCTTGTACCAATAACGACACAACAGGTATAATTTTGTCTTGCAAAAAAGCCAATTCTAACTCCTGGATCTTAGATTCAGGAGCCACAGATCATGTTTCTTCTTCTCAAACAAATTTTCATTCATATCATCAAATTAACCCCATCACGGTTAAACTACTAAATGGTCACCTTGTCCATGCCACCCACTTAGGAACAATACAACTTTCCACGTTTATTACCCTACATGATGTCCTATATGTGCCAGCCTTTACTTTCAACTTAATATCCATATCAAAACTTGTGTCATCTACTAATTGTAAATTGATTTTTTCATCAAATATTTGTATTCTACAGGATATGACTACCAAGGTGAGGATTGGTACAGCTGAAGTGAGTTGCGGCCTTTATCAATTCACCCCGAAACATCAAAAGCACATACCATATGCTCCACCATTACACACCCAAAGTGTAGAGTTCTTCCTGTAAATCTGTGGCACTTTCGCATGGGTCACCCCTCTCTAGAAAGATTACAAGCTATGCAATCCTACTACCCTTTTTTGAATAACACCAAGAACTTCATATGTAATACTTGCCATTATGCAAAGCATAAGAGATTACCCTTCCCTTCTAGCACGTCTCATGCATCAAACAAATTTGAGCTTTTACATATTGACATTTGGGGGCCATGCTCCAAAACATCTATGCATGGACATCGATATTTCGTAACTATCATAGATGATTTTTCCTGATATACATGGACTCATCTCATGCATACAAAAGCCGAAACACGTAAAATTGTTACTGATTTTGTTGCATATGTTGAAACTCAATTTGATAGTAGAGTTAAAATTTTACGAAGCGATAATGGTGCCGAATTCCTCATGAATGATTTTTATGCTCGCAAAGGCATTATTCACCAAACCACTTGTGTCGAAACACCTGAGCAGAATGGTATTGCCGAGAGAAAGCACCAGCATCTCTTAAATGTCACACGAGCACTTTTATATCAAGCACAACTCCCACTTCATTTTTGGTGTTTTGCATTACTCCATGCTACATACCTCATAAATCGTATACCCACTCCGTTTTTGAAAAATATATCTCCTTATGAGAAACTATATGCACAACCCTGCGATATTTCTAATATCCGTGTCTTTGGGTGCTTATGTTACATTAGTACACTCCAGAATCATCGACAGAAACTTGACCCCCGTGCTCATCCTTGCATATTTCTTGGTTTTAAACCCCATACAAAAGGGTATCTCGTTTATAATCTTCACTCTCATAACATAACTGCTTCTCGTAATATTATTTTTTATGAGAATCACTTTCCCATACTACATGAACCTCACCAAACCGATAATACTCTTACTCATATCTCGCCTATTCCTTTCTCTAACAACACCCCAGTATACCCAGTCAATCCTAATGATACTACCCAAACCACGATATCACCTATCAACTCCTCTACTTCTACACAAGACAACTCATCTCCCACATCCCCTTATACATCCACACCCAGCTTACACCGTTCTATGCGAACAAGACATCCGCCCACATATTTACAAGACTTTCATCGCGCTCTCACTTCACATACTGATACTTCCTCCACCAAGGTTAGGTATCCCCTTCATTCTGTCTTATCTTATTCCAGATTGTCTCACTCTCATAAACACTTTATCATGTCTATAACCACCGTAGCTGAACCCCGTTCATATGCTGAGGCTTCTAGCCATGACTGTTGGATTAAAGCCATGCAGGTCGAGTTAAAAGCTCTCCAACAGAACCACACTTGGATTCTCACTCCCCTTCCCCCACACAAAAAGGCCATTGGATGTCGCTGGGTTTACAAAGTCAAGCATAATGCGGATGGAACCATTGAAAGATACAAAGCGCGCCTCGTTGCCAAAGGGTACACTCAACAGGAAGGATTAGATTATCTCGATACTTTTTCCCCCGTGGCCAAGCTCACCACTGTACGCATGCTTCTAGCTCTTGCTGCTCTTCGTAAATGGCACCTTAGACAACTCGACGTCAATAATGCTTTCCTTCACGGGGATCTCAATGAAGAAGTCTATATGAAACCACCACCTGGATTGATTATGGATAACCCCAACCTCGTTTGTCATCTTCAGCGCTCCCTTTATGGACTTAAGCAAGCAAGTAGGCAATGGTTCACACGGCTTTCCTCGTTCCTTCTCTCCCAAGGCTTTTGTCAATCTTCAGCTGACCACTCACTTTTCTTATACTCTCACATTGATAACACTGTAACAGCTATCCTTGTTTATGTTGATGATATCATCTTAGCAGGAGACAATCTCGAGTATATTACCCATGTTACCAAGCTTCTTGATCAAACCTTCAGCATTAAGGACCTTGGTCTTCTAAAATTCTTCCTCGGTCTCGAGGTTGCTCGTACAAGTCACGGCATTCACTTATGCCAGCGTAAATATGTTCTAGACATTATCTCAGACTCAGGCATGCTTAGTTCCCAACCTGCCTCTACTCCCATGGAATACTCTACCAGGTTAAGTGCCTCCATGGGCACGCCATTATCCGAAACTTCTGCTTCTTCTTACTGACGTTTAATCGGACGCCTCATATATCTCACGAACACCCGACCCAATATTGCTCATGCAGTTCAACAGCTCAGTCAGTATATGGCAAACCCAACTAATGTGCATTCTCAAGCTGCCTTTCGAATCTTACGATACCTCAAAGGTTCTCCTGGCTCCGGCATTTTCTTTGCTGCTCATGGTAAGCTCACTCTTAAAGCGTTCAGTGACTCCGATTGGGCAGGCTGCCGCGACACATGACGCTCCATCACTGGATTTTCCGTTTACCTGGGTGATTCTCTCGTTTCATGGCGATCCAAAAAGCAACCCACGGTGTCGCGCAGTTCCTCCGAGGCAGAGTATCGGGCCTTGGCTTCCACTACATGTGAGCTTCAATGGTTAAGCTATCTTCTTCATGACTTCCGGGTACCCTTTCTTCAACCTGCAACACTCTACTGCGACAACCAATCCGCCATTCAAATAGCTTCCAATCCAGTTTTTCACAAAGTACCAAACACATCGAGATCGACTGTCATATCGTGCGCGACAAAGTAAACGCAAGCTTGCTAAAACTACTTCCCGTTTCCTCTTCAATGCAGCTTGCGGACATCTTCACGAAGCTCCTCACTCCTGCTATCTTTCAAGGCTTATGTTCCAAGCTGGGAATGATGAATATCCATTCCCAGCTTGAGAGGGGGGGGGGGTCTTAGCAGAAGCTCACTCTTCGGTTAGAAATTTGTTAGTTAGTTAAAAAAGATGTTAGAATTAGTTTCAAATATAACTAACCAAAGCAGTAGCGTTTCTCTTTCCTCTGCAACTCTGCAGTAGATATAAATACGTAATAAATGCATCAATAAAGCATCATGCAGTTTTAATCATCTTTACGTACTTTACGTTTTCGTTCTCTCTCTATGGCACAATACGTTTCTTAATATTATTCCTAACATTTTTCATTTTTCAGACTGCACCCAATCTTACAACTTTGTAAAAGGTTCCATGCATACAACAGGTGACCTATATGATATACACATAGAAGGGGCAGGTGACCTATTAGTACGTGCAATGTTTTGGACTTGGACTTCAATTTTGGCTAATTGTCAAGGACTCAATAATATAAGCATAGTGTTTATTGAGTTAAACAATCCTATTGTGCCTGCACAACAAATATGTTTTGCTTTGTTCCTAATAGCCTAAGCAAATATTGAGGCATAACAGTTGGAATTCCTCGGTGTTTCGAAATTGAGGGTGCCAATGTACTTAACACGAGGACAATATCTAGGGAGCAATTTTTAGTAAACGAGAAGAACTGAAATCATTAAATTAAAGTTATGAAAAGTTTTACATAATTTTCTTTGTCGGCTCCAGTGAATGCTTTTAAATAACAGGTTTCTGGGTTGTTATGAGCAGAAAAAAAATTCAAAACCTAACTCTTAGTTTTTTTATTTTTTTAAAAATGTTTTTAAATAGTGACGAAAATTATAAACACAAAAGAGCAAAATAAAGTTACGTACTAACTATTGGCTTACATAAACTGTTGGCTTTCTTAGTGATTCCACAAGGGACAAATGTTTGTTTGGCAGGGATAACATAAAAAAAAAAAAAAGTGTCGGCAATGTTGATTGATTCCGTACGGTACAAATGTTTTGATTCAATGTGCCAAAAATAGCTTATAGAACTTCAAAACAGGAATCTTCGTGTAACTTAGCTCCTCAGAATTGAAGAGTCAATTGTTACATTAAGAACCCGGTCCCACAAGTGGCCAGCAGCATGCTCATGGCTAAATTATAACAGAATAATTTGCAACGCTCATTTCTTTCTAAGTTTTGAATAAATATAACATTACTAGATCAAAAAAATGAAGCTGTAGATATGGATCGAAAAAACACATGTAACTTAATTGATGTGATTAAGTTGATAACATAAATTAAGTTTTTTTTAGAAGAATTTGAGATCAATTCTTACAAAATATATTCTCTAAAAGGTATAAGTATGTTTGGTAGAGTAGAATAAAATAAAATGAAAACGAATTGAGATTACTAGATCACAAAATAAAGTTATAAATATGAATTGAAAAGAAGACATGTAACTTAATTGATGTGATTTAATTGACAACATAAATTGGGTTGTTAGAGAAGACTTTGAGATCAATTTTTATAAGTATGTTTGAAAGAGTGAAATGAAAACGAATTAATATGAAAATTTTGAATTAAAATATAATATAAAAGTGTGGGTTCTGACTTGTTTTATTATTCATTTCACTCATTTTTATCTCTTTCATTGCAAACAAACAAAATCTAAGATCGAATTGAAAGATTAATCATATAACTGTCTGAAAGATCAAAACACCTAATTACAATAGTTTTTTTTGTTGTTGTTAAAAGGATAAATGCAAATATACTGATAAATCCTACATAATGAGGGGGACGTCATGGTTGAGGGCAAAGCCTCCAACCAAGGAGAGCTATGCTTGCTCAATTCCCACTCTACAATATAAAAAAAAATCCACTACCAAAGGTCTACTTACTTCCCATATCTCAGTTTCCCAGGATGCAAAAGTGGAACCTGCCACAACTTGCTTTATTTAATATTCTCATCTTTGGAACATGTGGTGTTACTTCTCTAGGAAAACGGCACATGGTTTTGGAAGTTCCTAAATCTGAGGACATCCACATGTGTGATGGGGGAGAGGGCAAAATGAACATAAGGAAACAAAACCTTCAAATGTCAAAACTAATAAATAACAAGCCATACAAATGGGGCTACTGATCTTAATTGAAAATTAAGTTAACCATCAAGGAATTTTAGCCCCTACAGAAAAATCTATTTACATTTTCACAGCTAACTCAGCTTGTTCATGTACACACTTAAATAGGACACACAAATTCACCACTTGTTTGTAGATCTTCAAGATCTTCATCAGCATCCAAGTCATCTAGGTCCATGCTGCCCCCAATAAGAAGGCCTCCAACCTTGGGAACATTAAGAGATTTTCTTGCCTCTTGTATAATAGACAGGACTTCCTCAACACTTTGTGATGGATTATTTACATCATTCATTTGCCAGCTTCCACCTTCCATCTGTTCTATGGGCAAGTTCCTTAAAAACCATGGATGGTTTTTGATTTCTGGTATTTTTATTCTCTGCAAAATGCCATAAATGGTTCAATACAATGGGAAAGGAAGCTACATACATTTCAATAGAAGATTCACAACAAGATGCCAAAGATGGTGTAAAGAATAATAAGCATCGCTAGAAGTGTGCCCAAAACACACAAACTACACATACTTGAAGCCAAAACATGCACTGGTGAGAGAATAACAGAACTTTTAAGTTACTTGAGAATAAATATGAAGATTATTTTTATAGAAACAGTGTGCTCCAGAATTTAAGCAATTAAATCTTCTATCTAGTAGGAATTTATAGATGTAGAAAACAATTAGATTTTAGAAATCAAATCAATTACCTTTTCAGGACTTGCCACAAATATTTGTGATAGAAGATGTCTACATTCCATGGAAACTCGTACATAATCGGGGACCGAGTACTGGACACTAAGTATCTTCTGTAATAAGCCACAAAGGGTCCAATTGAAACACCATGTCAGAAAATGTGCAACTAAACAACTAACTCTTATTTCTAGAGTTCATATTGTTTAAGGATTCAATAAGTTTGCAGTTATCACTTATCGCTTACACCAATGGTTTTTTTGAAGTTTCTTGGATCTTCAGGGTCTTCAAAAGGATAAGCCCCAACTAACATCACATATAAGGTGACTCCACAAGACCAAACATCTGCAACCTATAGCTTGCAATGAAAACATAGTTAGAAAAGACAAAAACATCAAACAGAACACAAAAAGGACCGCATGTATCCAAGTAGTAAAAAAAAATGAAACCATGACCAAGACCAAGAATAAGCAATTGGGAAGAATAAGACCTTACCTTTCCATCATATTCTTTCCTTGTAAGAACCTCAGGTGCAATGTAAGCTGGAGTTCCTACCGTAGACTTAGGTTGTGAATGCAATACTGATGACTAAAAGACAAGATATGAACAAATTAACATCACTTGAAGAAGGTGGATTCATCTAGTGGAGTAATCCTTGTTAACATTATATACTACCTTTGAGTAACCAAAGTCACAAATTTTGACTCGTGGTGCAGTGCTTCCATCTAAAAGTGTGTTTTCAAGCTTCAGATCTCTATGACAAATTTGCTGCATAGACATTCCTTTAACTATCAATATCTATACATTGTGAAGGAACATGATTCATGGTACATGTTAGGCTTAGTTTCGTACCATTGAATGACAGTAACTGACTCCTGATACCAATTGCTGAAAGAAAAATCTTGCCTGTTGAAAAGTAACAAGTCTTAAGGACCAAAGTTTCTGAATGAAATAATGCATATACTAGCATAACAGGACCAAATTAACCAAATGTGGACTAAGTTCAAACTTTTGGGCTTCATCAAATGGAACCTGTACAAGAAGATAAAATCTAGCCAATATAAAGTAATCAAATAGTATCTTACTTTCTATATTACCTCATCCTCACTGAATCTACCAGCATTGCATATCCTCTCAAAGAGTTCTCCTCCAGAAGCATACTCCATTACTATGGCTAAATGAGTTGGTGTCAACAGAACCTGCAAGTAGAGTCATCAAAGCTCACACAAAAGGATACTTTTCCTTCTTTTGAAACTGGTTGGAATATTATTCCAATGGAAGTGTGTTTGCATTGAAAAAATAAATAGTACATGGTTCATCATATATAAAATTAAAATTTATTCAAAGGGAAGAACAGAACACTACCACTACCACCCACAAAGCACAGGGAAAGGAGAAAATAGAGAAATTAGTGAAAAATGAAATATAAGAAGGAATTTCATGAATGGTTTTTTCTAATTGCACCGTCTAAACAAAAAAAAAAAAACATCATGAGAAAAAAAAATATTTTGATAAATTCATCCGAATAAGTTTGATGCGGGGACCTTTGTATTATTCTAAGTTCAATTCTGATTCTCAACCCACTTCAGTAAAGGGTAGAATAACAAAATAGGAGACCAAAATATAAAAGTAGATCAATATTCAAAGTCATAATGAGTGTTCCCAAAGCTAACTCCCAAGTTCCCATCTTTCATGACAGTGGTAAGTACTTTCCACCAACACCACACACATTCTCTGCATCTCACATTTGACATTTCACATGTTCATCTTTGTTTTTTGGGCAATATCCACATGCTCATGTATTACCAATAAGAAAAATTGGCAAAGAAATATTTCGCAATAAAAAAATAGACAGATTCGAGGTTTTAAAAGGGTTTGCAACTGCCACAAATTCAAGGTTTTTTAAGGGTTCGAAACCGCAATTATGAATACATTTGTCTGTAATTTCCCGCAATATCAAGAAACATAACAAAATCATGATCGCAACTGTAATTTAAAAACCTTGGACCGTAAATTAAACAAAGAAGGCTTAAAAAAATTACATCTAAATATTAGATGAGCATATAAGCACGGATTAACATAACAGAAAGGCGGTCCAAATAGTAGGAGTCTTGAAGACCAAAAACGAATCTACTATTTTGCAGAATTTTATCATTTAGCTGAAAATAAAAGATATCCTTTTACTCATTATTAGGAGCATAAGTTTACTTTTACTAACCTCTTTGAATCTAATAATATTGGGGTGTTTCAATGATCTGTGGTTCATGATTTCCCTCTGGACATGCTCGTCAATCTGCAGCACATATTTCCACAGTAAACCACAAACAAAATCACACACTCAAACCATTACAAACCCAGATAAATAATAAATAATTACCAACAAAGAAAAAGAAAATGAAACTGAAATTGAAAAGGTAAAGAAGATGAAGAACACCTTCTGGCCTCTCTCAATAAACTTGACAGCAAAAAGCTCATTGGTGCAGTTGTCTCTAACAAGCTTGGCCACAGCAAAATTTCCAGAACCAATATCTTTGAGGATCTCATAGCCCTCCATGTTTGAGTGTATTTTTTTTTTTCTCTCCAATTTCACTGCAATTCTACTACACACCCGTGTGTTGTTTTTTTGACATAAAAGGAATGAAAAGCTGAACTCAAAGTGAATGTCTTATTCCTATGAGACAAAAAAGCAGGTTCTCGGGGAGGGTTGTGAACATGTCCTCAAAGTCTTAACAAAGACGCAAGCCACAGCCTTTGACTCGAGTATGAATGTTGCTGTCGACAAACAGAGAGTGGCAAATAGGAAAAAAAGAAAAAAGAAATGCACACAGAAACACATGTGAATAATGAAACCGATAACATTTGACACGTGAAAACAAGAAACAACATATTGTGCCGATCAAAAAAGAAAAAAAGAAACAACATACTGCAACTCAATTTTTAAGTAATTTTGCACTCCAATAATGCACACAGAAACATGTAAATACAATAATTATTTACCATAAATGAAATTGCTTTTAAGTACACAAAAAAAAAAAATGAAAACAAGAGAAATGAAATACTCCTTAAAATTTTAATTTGCAACTTTTTTTTGTGTACTTTTTTTTGTTAAATGGTGGTTTTTATTGGATGACTTATCAATAGAAAGTTCTAGATTTTAATTTGAAAATGACACTAAAAATACTAAAATTACATGTAAATATTGCTAAATAAGAAAAGAAAAAAAATAAGTACAGTTCTTTATGTGTTTTTATTACTATTTTTAATTAAAATTAAATGTTTACTACTATGGTCAATACCGACCTTAATTGTATAAGTTTGTTAGATGAAATTATGAAAATGACATCCAAAATTGCATAGCAATACGCTAGAAAAGACAAATCTTAAAGAGTGGCACTAGCACCGGTCCCCAATATTTTGTTACTTTTAATATATAAAAAAATTGTGCTATAGTGTATATCTTTTTAATATAAGAATGATGATATTAAAAGGTAAAGAATTTGATTAATCAGTGCCACTGTTAAAAAAATAAATTAAAATATTCAAACAACATACTAATATTTTAAAATTATAAAAAGTATTTTATAGTGACTTTTGTTAAATATTTTTTGAAACTATTCATCTTTTAAAACCTAAAAGAACTTGTGGTGGGACTGGCGGAGCCTCTCTGTGGTGAAATATTCTTCCTAAGTTTTATACTTCTATTATTTTTAGGTAAACTATTTATAAAGAAAAAGATTATTCCTAACTTTTATACTTCCTATTTTTTAGGCAACTATTTATGAGGAAAAGATTCTTCCTAACTTTTATACTATAATTATTTTTAGGTAATATTTAATACTATCAACATTACGGAGACTTCTCATAAATTGATGTTCATTTGACTTTTTAAAAATATATAAAAAATATTTATTTTACCGCAATTAAGTGTCAAAGGTAAATATATTTTTGAAAATTAATTACAGACATGCTACTTGTATTTCTTTCTTTTTTTTCTCCATATTCAATATTTTAAGTTTACTGTCTTTTATTTTATTTGTAATTTACAGTCTTTTTATCCATACAGTGCTCCATGCCTTACATAGTGTTAAATTCATGTTTTATAATAACTTCTTTTATATAACAGTAATTTGTTATATTTTTTGAATTTTTAATATATTATTAATTATTTAGTTTGAATTTTAATAAATGTATGTAAGTAAATATGTTTAAATATATTTTGAAAAAAAGTTATTATTGGGAGCATTGTTCCCCACTCTCGTGTGATGCTATTCGGCAAGTGTACCAAGTCGCACAAGTAATATATAAAATCTAGTTGGAAATTTTGTTTCACTCAGAACTCTATATTCAGTGAGCAAATATTTGCATAAAGTGAAAGCAAGTAAATATTAAGTTGGGTTTTTGTGTTAAAATCTAGTTAACTACAACTAAATATCTAGAGATTGAGAAGTAAAAATAGTCAAGTAAAAAGCGTTGAGTCGTTCTATTGAATTTTTCTTGATGCTGTTATGTATTTTTCTCTATTTAATGTTATCCTAGTGTTCTTATGTTGAGAAATTATCCAAACCAAGATCCCTCGACAAACCCAGCCTAAAAGAGTTGCATTAAGTCTACAGCATAATATGAACTAGATCGCTGCACTCCATTCCTAGACATACAGTTTTCTAGCTTGCTCTATCAAGTTTTAAGGCTTTAAAGCACTTTCCAATGCTAAAAATCCTAACTATACATACAAATGGGTGATCAAGTCACAAACATGTAAAAATAAGCATGGATAGAAGCAATAAACACATAAAAACAACATTAAATAAATAGTAAATGAATTTTACATCAAAGGTTCAGTAGAAGTTTCCAACCAAGAGGTTTAGCCTTCCATTACAAGAAATAAGCTTACAATACTAGGAAGAACAAAGTTTAAGTGAAGGAAAATGGCTAAGGAAGGTTGAGGATGTCTCCTTCAACCTCTAAAACACTAATTTCACCTCTCTAACCTAAATTCTCTTGGTGGCTCAGTTTCTATCGCTCTAGCTTCTCTCTTGACTCTGTTTTTTGACTCCTCCTTTTGTTTTCCACCAACTTCAGTGTTTTTAAAGGCTACTTGGATGTTTCAGAAGGCTTGCTTAGCGAGATTGGCTCGCTAAGCGAGAGTAAGTGAATTTTGACTTAGTGAGCTGGGCACACTGAGCGCGAAAAGAGACAAATGACTTGCTGGGGGAGCTTGCGGCGCGCTGAACGAGCACATCTCTAATTGATCCTCTTCTAGGGTTTTCCAACACGCTAAACGAGTTGCATGCCTCGCTTAGCGGATGTCACTCGCTAAGCGCATTTGCCTCGCTTAGCGAGACATCAGCTACTTGAACCTTCTCTTCTTTTAGCCTGAAACTAAAGTGCTTTCAACATTAATTCACAAAATGAGAGTATTTATTCTATAAAATCAAACTAAACATGAAAATATGTACAATTCTTATAAAAAGAACCATAAATTGAAGGAAATATGCTAATTTTATATAAGTATTCAATATAAAAGTTAATCATAAATAACGACTAATAAGCGTTATCCTTAATAGGATATCATTTTACTTTGTGAATGTCTTACATGTTTTCTTTTGACTTTTTTTTTAAAGTTGAATTAGTTCTTTTTTTGTGATTTGCATACTTTGTTTTATTATATGTAAGGGTCATACACATGAACTAGACTCCCTTGACTTGAACACTTGATTTGGAATAATAAAAATCGAGTGAAGTTGTTTATTTTTTTAATTTACTTTTTTAAGCTAAACTTTAAAAATTATTATAAAAAAGGTCATCTAATTTTGGTTGAAATTGAAGGAAAAAATTTTATATGAATGTTAATTATTTGAATTGATACCTGATAATTTGATTAATTTCATAATAAATTATCTTAAAATTTAATTCTAAATATATTTACATTATCATATATACCTTTCCTTCTAACTTGAATTATTTCAAAAATAATATAAAATAAGTTACCTGCCTAAATCTTGTTTTTAGGTTTACCATAGTTGATTCTATTTTAAATTAACTTAGTTTGAAAATAACTTGTTCATTAAATATTTTTCATGAATAAATATCATAAGAAATAAAAATTTAATAAAACTTTATTAAAATAAATAATAAATATTTTTTTGCCATTAAATTTCAATCAAATATTAACATAGGAGTATATTTTCGTCAATAATAAAATCTTGTATAATTTTTATTTTCAAGATCTAAATTTTAGAAATGTAAAAATTGTTATTAAATAATTTTTTATAATTATTTTATTATAATTCATTAAATATTTTTCATGAATAAATGTCATAAGAAATAAAACTTCACTAAAATAAATAAATAAATATTTTTTATGATTAAATTTCAATCAAATAATCAGAGAAGGTTTTCATCAGGATAAAATCTTGTATAATTTTCACATGCAAGATCTAAATTTTAGTATAGCAAAAAAAAATTATTAAATAATTTGCTATAATCATTATAAAGGATACAATAATGTCATATTATTGTCAAACTAAAATATACACCAAATAAAACTTATATAAGAAAATAAAAAAAATTAAATGCATATAGTTAGTGTAAAAATTTAGCTGGAAATCATTTTTTTATTAATTTAGCTTACACATATATTATAATTAACATAATTATTTAAAACATAGTTATTATTAATGAATAAAAATGATATTGATTACATTTATTGTTTTGGAGAGAATGAATATAATGTTAGCACGTGGCATTATTTCATATTTATAGAAGTCTTTTATATAATATAGTACATAAGATATTTTTATAAAGTCTATTATAAAGAGTTATCTTTGAACAACTTCATTTTTTCTAATTGCAAAATCAACATTATGGGCATCTGGATTTTGATCAATAAATTCTAGCAGTTGATGGGCATAATCCTGCCATATAATGCACCTCAAATTTTCTCTTTCCTTGCAAATAGAATGTAATGTTATTTAAAACATAAATTTAAATTATAATATTTTTTAAATATGAAAGGAAACTTGTAACAACAAAAAGACTCACAGCATTATCTAATTCAACGACAATATATGAATTAGTTTTTTCATCTCACTTGTATGGAACTAATTCTCCCCTAGCAACAATCAGTTAAATAACGTCTACAAATAAATTGGATAATATAAGAATGATATTAAAATGATAATTAATAATAGTTTTTTATAATTAAAAAATGAAAGAAAATTGTTAATTAGTCAATTAAAAATAGTTTTAATACATTAGTGACTAAACATGCAACCTCAAGCCTCAGTGCTTGCTTTCAAAAATATATGTATAAGATGTGAAGGTAAACCCATAAAACAAAATAGATGAATCAACAATATGCTTTGCAAAGGTAATTTACTTAAAATACGGTTAATATTAATTATTAGTGGCCTTATATTTATAATTATTGAATGTCATGATTATATTTCTAATTTGGTAGCAAGTTTTTTCTCTTAAGAGTGTTTCAAAATTTTCAACTTGATTACTCCAAATTATACATTGAATCTTTCCTATCTGTATAAAAAGAAATTAACATGGATGAATACTTTGAATTCATAAAATTAGGTGAAAGAAAATTGGTTTAAAACATATTTTTTAATCCATGATGACCATTTTGAAAAATGTGATTGCCTAAAATTA
This sequence comes from Glycine max, assembly GCF_000004515.6. Classification (NCBI taxonomy): domain Eukaryota; kingdom Viridiplantae; phylum Streptophyta; class Magnoliopsida; order Fabales; family Fabaceae; genus Glycine; species Glycine max. Next base: position 44,466,882 of record NC_038250.2, read on the forward strand.
AAATGTCTCCAAAGACGAAGAACTCAAATTTGGAATTTCCATACATTTTCTATCATTTTTTAGGTTCATATTTGCAATTGAGTTGAAATTGAGAGACATGATATGGGGACAAACTTAGTGCTGGGTTGGCACCTACCAGGAAATTGGTATAAAATACATGCATGTCCTTATTATTTATATTGATAGTTTTTTATAATAAATTAAAAGTTGTCAATTTTTGGTTTATATTGATAGTTATTTTTTTTACAGAATTTATATTGATAGATTATATATTTAAAAGAGGAAATGATAATATTAGAGGTAATAAATCAATTATATAATATTTTATGCACAAAACATATTGTTAATAATTGAATTAACCGATCAATTATTTATTTTTTGACTATTTATATACATTATAAAAAATCAAGTATAATATATATATGGAAACATTTATTTGTTAACTAATCAACTAGAAATGTTGATTTTAGATTTATATTGATAGTTTGTATATTTAAAAATGGAAATAATTATAATGGTAATCAATCAATTATTATTTATATTGATATTTTATATCTTTAAAAATGAAAATAAAATATTTTTATGCTAAACGTTTAACAATAACCTATTCTTAAATTTGATTTTTGTTTCGCAGAGAAATAACACTTTACATCATGTGATAAAAGAATGTCACAAAAAAAAAATTAAATATAACACATATATATAAGTCTTTATAAATAATTAATATTTCTTAAAATCTTTATTAAAAATATATAGCTTGTATTTTATTTTGCAGAATATATTTGTTAAACTACATGGAATAACATTTACTTGTATTTTTTAATATTTTTAAAATTATTTATTAAAAATATATAGCTTTAAGTACTCTTCAGCATGTTACATTTACAAATATATATATCAGTGTTTATAAATAATTAACTTAAAAATAATATTAAGAAATAATCAATCATATAATATTTTTATACATTAAAAAATAAGTTATATTAAATTTTTTTAAAATTGAATAACAATAAAAAGTTAATCAAATAATTTATATTTTGATATATTTTAAAATGTTTATATTACGGTGATTTTAATTTATATGAATGAGATAATAAATGTTTTAGATTAATAAAAAAATTGTATATATATGTGTGAAAATCAGTATGACTAATGCAATTGCATTGGTAGTGTGCAAGCTCTTCCGTACGGTAGTTACTCTATATCCGCTTATCCTTGGTTATATTGCATTTATCTTCACATATTATAAATTCAATATAGCCTTGGTCTTTAAGGTCGTATGGTTGTTCTTGTTTTAAAGCTGTAATGACTTTTGTTATATATATTATTTGTTACTGATAAAAAGAACTCATAGCTTTTCTTCTAATAATATTTAAATCATTTATATATTTAACACTCAAATTAAAACTTTTCAATTAAGTTAGAATAATTTTGCATTAGTTAATTTATGTGCTTGGTAACTATTAAGTGTGTATTCATTATCACTTGGAGAAATAATCCTCTTTAAAAATTCTACAAGCAAATGAGTAAAAGTAAAAAAGTTATTTGTCTCAAATAAGTTAAACCAACTATCTTTGAACTATTTTTTCAAGTTGCATCTATTTTCTAGTTTACACAATATTTTCTACTTTCCGAGATCCCAATACCTGTTGTGCTAGATCTTAATTTTCTATTTAGCCGAGTATTAGTTCTTTGTTCTCTCATATTTCAAGTGTAGAAAAGGTTAAATTAAAGTAATACCTACACACATGAATCTAAATCTAAAGTTTCAACAAGGCTAGTCGTGACATAAACTGAAATGGAATTAGTACATGCGGCAGCCTTTGACCATGCAAGCTGTTATATACCACCAAAAGTCTAAAACTGTGCACTTTCCCTCGCTGATACGGCAATTACCAATATGCTGTGGTTCCAAATCCAACGTATTTTCACATATTCTAATTGCCCCGATGATTGTGGCCTTCAAAACTTTTTCTCCTTAATATATATAGACATATATTAAATCATTTTCTTTCTTCTTCTTTTTTGTCTCTTATTGTCTTTTTTTTTCTCTCTTTCTCTTCATGTTTTCACTCTGATATGTTGTTCTCTTATATCTCATCCCGCATTCCTATTATTTTCTCTTTACTATATTTCTAACAATCTCTTTTATTTGAAAAAACAAAATCATAAAAGCTTCTATTTTATTTTTAAAACTCTTATGAATTTTAATTTTAAAATAACTTTTAGATTAAAAAATTATGTGAAACATAATATTAGCTAGCTAAAAAACATGAGTTTTAGATTACATATATACTAGATTATTATAATTTCATTACATTCTTTGACATAGAAAGAAATCTTGAACAAACACAATTCATGCATGAGTATTAAATTATGATGACATTTTCAAGAGCACAGAGATCAGCAAGCTAGTCTATTGAATAAAAAACGTGTTTAGGGATACTTTCATGTAAAAGGTAGAAGGTTCTTGATTTAACTTAAAAAATCTTTGAGAAAGAGGTGAATTGATACAAATCTCTATAGGACTATCTTCCAATTACGAACATGTAGATATACATAAAAAAGTAGGAAATTTGATTTTCTCACGTAACTTTTTATTTATTTCAAGTATTTTTAAAAACTAAGTAACTTATTTTTTATGAAGAATTTCTTTTATAATAAAATTAGGTAAAAATAGTTTTTAAAAATCTAGCTTCTCTTCTTTCTCTCCACACTCTATCTGTCCCCATTATCTTCTTTATTTTCCTCTTTCTCTTTCTATGCATGTTTTCCCTCTCTGGTGCTGTTCTCTTGTCTCTCCCTCTATCTTTTAGAAATATTTTATTTTATTTTTAAAACTCTTATGAATTATAATTTTAAAATAACTTTTAGATTAAAAAATTATGTCAAACATAATGTTAGAAAGCATGAGTATTAGATTACATATATACTAGATTATTGTAATTTCATTACAATCTTTGACATTGAAAGAAATTTTCAACAAGCACAATTGACGCATGAGTGTTAAATTACATATATACATACTAGATTGTAATTTCATTAAATTCTTTGACATTGAAAGAAATTATGAACAAACACAAACGACGCTGTCACAATTATAGTTGCATTATGATTATCTACACTTTAAAAATCTTGACAATGTGACCAAAATCCCAGCCACAGACAAATTATTCCTTAAAACTTTGAATAATTAAGAGTGAAGTAAGTTTTATAAGGAACAAATAACTAGAATGAAAAACATACCTTTCAAAGTAGAGTGCAAAGGGGGCAACACAAATGGCAACAACAATGAAACGATATGCAATGAGAGAAGAGATCGAAGAGCCATGATAATAATACAATTGGTCTAAGGAAGCTATTGTGTTGGATGTTTCATCATATTGGATTGAAGATGAGAGGAGTAATTATTGTGTATTACGATGGTGATGTGGTATCAACTTCTCAGGGGATATTGGTTTGAATGTCCTAATGGCTCTAAATTCATTAAAATTAGTAAGGAAATGCCGCTTGTTGCTTTGAGTAAAACAGCTACAAATGTCATTAGAGGTTAAAAAAAAGCTTATTTGTGGTTTTTTTTTACTGTAAACTTGTATATGTAGGTGATGATTATGTTGACTATGATTGTATAGAGCTTAAAGACAACAACATGGGGGAAGATGGTTTTTATCTTTTCATATTTTAGTTCTAAAGGTTTGATTGAGTTGTATGCAATGGGCTGACCGATCTCTAGAAGAAATCTTTGTCTTGTTGCTTAAACCAACAAAATTAAGACATGTCGAAGAGATCATTGCTTTGATGCATGGATTAATGACGACAACAAGTTCCAATGAAAAGGATAACTCTATTTAGTCATGTTTTTAATTGAAGAATTTTTTGTTAGTTGTTGTTGTTTCCTGAATTTAATTGAAATTTTGTTTGTTATTCCATTGCTAGGCGTGTATCGTTTAAACATAAAAACAATTAAAGCAAACATAAACAACTAAAAATAAGTTCATAAAACATAAAAATAGGCTTGTACAAAAAGCATCATAAGTTGAATACATTATAATAATAATAATAATAATAATAATAATAATAATAATAATAATAATAATAATAATAATAATAATAATAATAATGATACAAAATGACAAATGTCCTCAAGTGCCCTTGCGGCCACCTCTTCTGCCACCTTTGTTCTCTTTCTTCGGCGGCGGTCGCTCCTCAACTAAGCTACATCCAGCTACAAGACCCTCATGTGTCATCAAGAGAAGTTGTTGCATGACCTTATGACTATTTTTTTCCTTTAGGTGCAACTTTCATATCCAATTGCCTTTGTTTGGACGCTGACATCATCTAGAATCAATCCTACACAAATATTTAACAATACAATTAGTAATTATCTTTTCATTAAAAATAAAACAAAATGATGAAAATATTATTTGCATTACCTGACAGGTGTAAATAACACCTGGTACATAATCTGGGATCTAACCACCACTAGGTTATGGCTGAGATTGAGGTGGAACACGTACAGGACTATGCGGTGGTTCTCCATCCTATGGCAGAATATGTCTGGATGTGAATGTTTGTAACATTACTAAACTTAATACATCTTTCATGTTGGAGTTTTACGATAAATAGATTCAATTTGCTCTTAGTGCATGCTACTTTTGTTCTTGTTATTTTTTAGATGTTTTTTTAATTTCCTAATACAACTTTCAAAAAAGAGTTAAATCTCTCAAAATAATTAAGGGGGTTGTCCTTTTGATCCTATTTTATATTTATTTTTTAAATAATCAGACAATTGCAATAGTGTAAAGCTAATTTACTAATTTTAAACTAGTTGACTTGATATAAGGTAAATGATATTTTTTTCCCTTTAATCTCTTTATGTGTGTAAAAATTACCATGCTAGAAGCTAAGTTTCCAAAACCATTCTATTGGATATGTTTATGTTGTTCTAGAATGAACTATATTTAGCGCAAACCATTATAATTAAGGTCTATCACAAGGTCAGATTTGTAAACCTTAAATTTTCACTTTATTACTAATACGGTGATTGATGAACTTTTGACCTGCAGGGTATAAACATAACAAAACTGACATTCAATATATGTATATCTTCTCATCCAACTTACGTTACATATAATAATTCCTTTTAAAGTGATCAAAAGTGATTACACTCAACAAGACCTAACAATAAAATCTTTTTCCCAAACATAAAAAAGAAATAACTGAAATTATTAAGAGAGTTGATATATTAGTATTTCATATCCAATGGGTGTATAACTCATTTGGTTGAACAATAAACATGAATTGTTATAAATTTTTTGAAATTCAAGTTCAATTCTTATAAATAAAAAAATATTACAATTGCAAAATTGAGACCTGATAAGAGGAAGAACACAAACTGATGTACCACCTAAAACTCAACACCATAGCAACTAGATTTTTTTTCTTATCTCTATACTTTAAAATTAGGGATTAATTTCTTGATGTATAAAAATTTGTTAAAGAGGTCATAATCTCTTAACAAACATTCTTACATACATGCGATATATTATTAAATAACAAAATATGTAAAAACAAACTTATCCTAAAATTTAAATTCTCAGTGAAAAACAAGTAAAGCTTAACAGACACCAAACATAAAAAATGTTTCAACCCAACATTACTATAAGTAAAACACATAGTATCATTGTTATTATTAAGGTAAAATATGTTTTTGATTCATATACTTTTGGTCAAATTTAAAATCAATCAATGTGGTTTCTATAATTTAAAAAATAATTGTTTTAATCCTTATTTGGTTCCTTGATTATTAGTACATAAGAACCAAATTTACATTTTTTATTCGAACCAAATAGATTGATTTGAAATTTTAAGGACTAATGTCAAGTTTGACCAAAAGTACAAGTAAAAAAAACATATTATATCCTTATTACAAGTAATGGTGACAAACTTGGAGAAACCCATGACAATTTGACACAAACTTTCCTGACATAATAGTTTTGTTCTAATGCATGGCATCTATCACCAAATTCATTTCCCTTTGAGAAATTTCCTAAGTTATCTATCATTTATTTCTATAGTTGACTTTTTAAATTTTCACTCGTGTGATGTGCATCACATAGCTACGTACGTAAGTTATCAAGCCATAAATGTTTCCTTCATCGATGTCTATGTTAATATGCTTGTCTTTCTCGTGATAAGAGACAACAAAGACAAGTTAGCATTTATTTTGTTTCATTATCTCTTATCTTCTCCTTAGACAAATATACACCACACAAGTTTAAATTTACTTTGAAAGGGTTACTCATTGCTTTCATTGCTTTAATGCATGGCCTCTGTCATATTCACTTTTTCTCTACTTTGAAAGGGTATAAGTTTTACCCTTTGCACTCTACTTATCATCATATTGTTGCTTTTCTCTTACTTCAAACTATATTTAAGGGCAAAGCAACGAGAAGAATGAGCAACCTATACCCTTGTAAAGTAGAGTGCAAAGGAGACAACACAAATAGTGGAAGCAATATGATGATAAGTAATAAGTGCACTAAGGAAAGCCTTTAACCAAGATAACCCTTAATAGAAGCTGCTACCCAGTTACAAAAAGTTGCACTAGCACCATGCTCAATATAAAAGTGTTCATCCTCTTTCTCTCAATTGCTCCACCCTCTTTGTGACTAATTGTATCATTCTAAGGAGAAGAGAAGAAATAATGAAAGAAAATAAGTGTTAAATTGTTGTCTTTGTTGTCTCTTACCATGAAATATATTAAAATAGATATAGATGAAAGAAATGATTCCAACTCAACATCTTATGTAGGTAGCTATATGATGCACACCACGCGAATAAAAAATTAAAAAGTCAAGTGTAGAAATAAATGATAGACAACTTAGGAAAATTCTTAAAGGCTAGGGAAATGGATATGGTGACAGATGCCACTCATTAGAGCAAAACTATTATGTTAGGAAAGTATGTGTCACACTGCCACGGGTTTCTCCAAGTTTGTCACCATTAATTACTTGTTATGTTGTATTCCATTACTTATAGTCAAGTAAAATATATTTATGGTCTTTATGCTTTCGGTCAAACTTGATTTTAGTCATTATAATTTCAAATTGATCAATTTGGTTCCATTACTTTAAAAAAACATGTGAATTTAGCCCCTTACAATAATGATCGAGGAATTAAATATGGATTAAAACAGTCATTTTTTAAATTATAGAGACCAAATTGATCAATTTTAAATTTGATCGAAAGTATAAGGACTCAAAACATATTTTACCCTTATAATAACAATGATGGTATGATTATGTTCAGCAAAATTAACTAAAATACTAACTTACTAAATTATAAGTATTCAGTAAAATTAGTTATTGAAGTAGATGAAAAGTGAAACAAAAAAATAATAAATCGTGATTTATTTAAAAAGGATAATGAAAAAATTGATAAATATATTAAGGATAAAAATGAAATAAAATATAAAAAAACTAAAAATTATAAATTAGTGTTTTAAAAATATTATTTCAAATAGCATTTAAAAAAATAATAAAAATACTAAAAAAATTATTTATTTAAGAGTGAAATAAGTTTTTCAATTAATAAAAAAGCTAGTAACTAGTTGAAGAATATAGCTTATTTGTTTTACTTATAATAACGTTGGAATTTGACATTGATGTTTGCATGGTGCTAGTTAATAAAAAATAACTTATCAAATTTTAGGATAAGTTTGCTTTTACATGTTTTGTTATTTAGTAATATATCGCATGCATGAAAGAATGTTTGTTAAGAGATTATGGACTCTTAAAACAAATCTTTGTAAATCAAGAAATTAATCGCTACTTTAAAAATTGGGATAAAAAAATCCAATTGCTATTATTTTGAATTTTTGGTGCTACATCAGTTTGTGTTATTTTTGTTATTAAGGTCTGAATTCTGCTATAGTAATAATTTTTTAATAGTAAGAATTGAACTTTAATTCCATAAAATTTATAATAATTTACACAAAACCAATTGAGGTAAATGCCATTTGGATATGAGATAGTAATATTCCAACTCTCTTGATAATTCCATTTGTTTCTTTCTTCATGTTTGTGAAAAAAGGTATTACTGTTAGCCCTAAGTTGGATGAGAAGATATACATCTATTGAATGTCAATTTTGTTATATCTTATACTCATGCAACTCAAAAAAGTCATCAATTATCATCATATTAGTAATAAAGTGAAAGTTTACGGTCTACAAATATGAGGTGGACCTTAGAATGGTCCCCGCTCAAGATAGCTTATTCTACAGCAACATAAACATATACAAATTAAATAGAATGGTTCTAAAAACTTAGCTTCTAGTATGGTATTTTTTTTTTCAGTTTTTGTCACACTTTTCAAGTTCCAGCTAGACCTACTAAATTCATAGGTGAAGAACTTAGCACTACTGTGGCCATTGATTCTGCCCGAGCAGGCAAATGAGTAACGTTTGATATTTTGATATGCAACTGTTGGTTGTTGAACCATGTGCATTGTCTCATTGTTTTTGCCCCACAAAAAGGAGTATAATCCCACCATGATCAGAACCATGCCTAGCAACCTGCATATAGATTTTAGATTAGGATTGGTTTAAGGATAAAATAATTAAACAACTTTTAAACCTCAAACTTTAGATCCATCAATAAAAAAAGTTCTTAACTTTTATAAAGAAAAAAAGTACAAATAAAAAAATTTTAGTTATTTAAATTGAGATATGAATATTTCAATTTTTTATATTTTATTCTATTTACTTTTCTTATTATTTTATTATATATAAATATCTTATTTAAAATAAAATATTTTTCTTAAAATTTATTTTAGACCTCACTCATTGTTGGATTGGTGTTATCTTAGATTAGTACATTTTCTATGTATATAATTAAGAACTTTTAGTATTATAATTTAATCAAAATTAGAGTTTCACCTTTGTAGTATATGTAATCTTTGTAAATCTTTATTATACAGAGTACCAAAATGAAACTCCAATTCCAATTAGAAAGCAACCAAAAAAACATTCAAGGAATTGAATATAAGTTGAGAAAAGCCAATCTACTTCAAGATTAAATGGTGTTCCTTCCTAGTTCCTAATGAAGTTGACCAAGTGATTGTGTGATGGTAGCTGAATGCCTAGATAAGGTAAGAATATAATGTAACATTGAAATTATCATAATGTCTAGAAGGAGAAATATTCATATGTTCCAACGGTTAATGGTTCGCCAAGTATAATAGCTTCTCAAGGGTCACAAAAATAAGAGCCGGGGGATTGAACATTGGGGGATAACTAGGTCCTTCGATTGTAATTGCCTAAGATAGTATAGTGAATGTAGTAGCTGTAGCCCGTGCTCCCTACACACAAAAAAACACTTGTTATAATAATCACTTCAGAGTGTTCATGTTCATCAATCAAAGTTCAATGTCAAATCAAATCATAGTTGATGGCTTTCAAATTTAGAAACTAAGCTACATCTTGAAGCATTTGATCCATTTCAAATTATTGTAAAAGTAAATAAATGAAATTAGTATTGTAAATTATAATTTCTCAGCAATGAAATTTTTATTTATTTGTCTGACAAACGTTTTGGATGAATCCGAAGTATCTCTTGACCCGGAACCAAGGACTAACCACTTTGTTTTCATAACTTAATTAGGATGAAATTTGAGAGGTGTTAATTGATTTTTTTTTTGTCCAAGTCATTGATTGATATAAAAGTATTGAACAAAATTACACAATTTGATGTTAAATTAAAGAGAAAATATTTTAAAAATAATTCAAAGTATGTTACCGAGTACACTATAGTGACCAGTTGTAGATTCCACTCTAATCTCAAAGCAACTTTCCTGGAATCTATGCAAACACCTATGATTCCTTGAGTTGCTGCCAAAACGCATGTTTAACATTGTTCCCGTATACTTCAATGGAAATACTTTAAGCAACTGGACTTGTTTGTTAAATTGGAAATTGTCATTTGAGAAGGATAATAAATTAATAATCATATGAAAGCCTTTTTTTTTGTTGCAAAACTGGAGAAAATTATTAGCAAGTAAACTGAAAAAACTTAATTACCCGTCTTATACTCTTATTAGATGTATGATATGATATTAGTTAACACAATTTATCATAATTTTGTTAATTAGTATTATATAAGTTTATCTGTGAAGATGCTCTTAAAAATGAAAATGATAGATAATTCAAGCAAGTTATAAAATAATAGACTAAAGAAAGAATAAGATACATACTTGAACAAGAAACCAAGCTGTGTATGAGAAGCAGAAGCAAATCAAAATAAAAGTGCCTCGAAGCATGTGAGTTTTGTGCGCCGTGACAACAGTTTGAACATGATGACTCTGATGGCCAAGATAAAATTCTTTCCCTTTGTAAATACTGGTAACTAATGCTCCTCCAACACACAAAATTGTCCCTCCACACTTAACTCTACCAGCCCAAGTATGCATCTCCAATTTCTCCAATTTGCATTGATTCATCAACTAGTGCTAGTTATGCAATAATGCTAGGAAAGATTTGACATATTTATACATATAAAATGGTATAAATTCTAGATACTTGAATATGATAGAAGTAAAGAAAGTTCATATAGAAACCAAGTTAAGAAAGTTGACAACATAAGTAGCAGAAGTGTCTCTCAGGCCATAATAGAATAATCCTTGAGCCAGAGTCATCCTATACGTGATGCCATCTCATTGTTAGAAACAAGCAATCAATTATTATAAATATCCACTTTATAACACTGGTAAAAGTTATATGGTTTAATCCTTTCAAGGTAAACAATGTCATAATGCCTATGTTGTATTTGTATTGAAATCACAATTCCATGTAGTTCACACTGTTTATTATGTATAGAACACTAATTGATTGTTGAAAGTAAAATGAAGACAAAGTACTTAACTCATATAGAGTTGCTCCTGTTAACAGTATTCATTTGTAAGGTCATTTGGGGAGAGGGTTTAGTTTTTATCTTAGGCAAATAGACCATGAAATTGTGAGCTTTGAAAAATAATTAATATTTTTAAATGATAAATATTTAATGTGTAATATGAGATAGAAGTAGTAGTTAATTTCTTCAGTTTCTTTGACGAAGAGCTACACCTATTTATTTTACCATCAACAAAAAAAAAAAACAATTCTATTTTGGTTGCATGTGCAATGTTACAGCTGAACCATAGACAAACTAATAACACTAAACCACAAGTTTGACGTACGATTGATTGGTTGCAATCGAAGACTTGGAAATTAGAGGTAGACCAACCTTGCTCTCCCACACTCCTTTTGCATATTTACAAAATGGTGCAACTAATTTATAAGCTTGGAAAAGAAATGACATATAGTCAAATAATTTCTCTATTAATTGTCGCTATTCAAGGGATGACAAAGGAGATTCATTCTGGTTTCAATACACTGCAACGTATATAATCCATGCCAAACATAGTCTCAAAAGTCACATTTTAATCCACTAAAAAAAATTCACATTTCAAGAAGTTCATTTTACATGGTAAAATAATGATATTGTTAGGAAATGTTTTAAGGATACTAGTTTTAAAAGGTTAGCAAATAGTTTATTTAAAAAAATTAAAAGTTATAGTTAGAAGTACATGAATCCATAAAAAATGTTAAATTTTACTCTCTCTCTCTCTCTTTATAAATTTTTTTTATTTTAGGACACTTAGTATTATATATTCTCCTAAGATTAAAAGTGCACCATGTCATTTATCAATGAATGCTTGCATATTTGGTTAATCCAATTTCGAAGAACAAAATTAAAGAATGTGTACCCCATCAATGCGTTAACGAAGAGCCAAAACAAAACCTTCGGAGTAAAATTCCTCGTGCGGCCTCTACATTCACAATCCAAATCATTTGCAAGTGAGAACATCGAGAATCAAAAGAGTAATTAAAAGAATACAATATTATTTTTTTATGTGTTAAGATATTAATTTATTTATATATTTATATTTGTAGTTTGTTAACTTGAGTCTATAGGGTTAGTTTTAAGCAAGCAAGGAAAGACATTATTAGGAAAGAAGATTTATTATATTAAAACTAAATAAATATATGTAATAAAATATATTTTTAATGGTTTAAAATCATCTTCAAAACTGATGTTAGCAAAAATGTTTTTATTTAATATTATTATAAAGTATTAGAAGAATTAATTAACATGAGTACATAACATCCACAAAGATGATTTGGTTCAGTTTATTTTAAATTTTATTATTTTTAAAAAGAAGATTTATAGGGTTAGTTTTAAGCAAGTAAGGAAAAACATTATTAGGAAAGAATATTTATTATATTAAAACTAAATAAATATATGTAATAAAATATATTTTTAATGGTTTAAAATCATCTTCAAAACTGATGTTAGCAAAAATGTTTTTATTTAATATTATTAGAAAGTATTAGAAGAATTAATTAACATGAGAACATAACATCCACACAGATGATTTGGTTCAGTTCATTTTGAATTTTATTCTTTTTAAAAAGAAAAAATGAAACAAATATGTTCTATACAAGGTTTTAAAAACTATGAAGCTTATTTTTTTTATGAAGAATTTTTTTTTTAATTAAATTAGGTAAAAATAACTTTTAAAGTCCAACTTCTCTTCTTTCTCTCCATACTCTGTCCCCCGTTATCTTCTTTCTTTTTTCTCTTTCTCTTCCCCTTCATGTTTTACTCTCTCAATCTCTCCCCTTGAATCTTTCTAATAGTTGCATTATGATTGCCAACACTTTAAAAATCTTGACAATGTGACCAAAATCACGGCCACATGCAAATCATTTCTTAAAACCTTGAGCAAGAGTGAAACAAGTATCATAAGGAACAAATAACTAGAATGAAAAACATACTATTTCAAAGTAGAGTACAAAGGAGTCAACACAAATGACAACAACAATGTGACGATATGCAATGAGAGAAAAGATGAAGGAGTCATGAACTAATATGATCCTTGATAGTAGCTGCAATGCATAAATAAAAACTTGCACTAATATCATGCCTAATATAACTTGGGATGACGTGAATCATTCCTTGAAACCTCTCTTAAAAATCATTTTCTACTCATAACATATATTTAGAATGCATAGGGTACTTGCGTTTTGCAATTTTTATAGACATCCTGTGATCCTTTGGATCCAAATTTCTACCAAACTAGTGTGCTCCATGTGCATAGCAAAGAAAAAAATATTTTAATTTTCAAAATATTTTTAAGTATGTGAAAATATTTTACTATAATAATTAAGACAAGTAGATAAAATTCTAAATTATTTGTTAAATTAGCACAAACTACTTGAAAATTAAGAATAAAGCTAAAATTTTAACATGACAATTAATTGATAAACAAATTTTCAATATAAGAAAATTTCATTTTTTGTTTGAACTATTGAGTTGTGGTACTATTTTTAAACTTTATCTTTGTTTCAAATGAAAATGTTAAATGATATAGAATATTTTTCCTGAAAACACTCACCAGCAAGTTCTCTTTATCATCCAACAGCTAAACAATAAGTTTTGTGTGCTATGACAACAGCCAAACTAATCTCTAATTAATTTTTTTTCCTTTTTTGTAGTATCCATATTTTGCAATTTAAATGTGACACCAACTTGTATTCCCAAAACATTCAATCTAATCATACTAAACCACAAGTTTGATATACAATGGATTGGTTGCAGTCTAAGACCTCCAAATTAAAGGTAAACCAACCTTACTTTCCCACACTTCTTTTGCATATTTAAAAAATAGTGCAACATATATAGTCATGCAAAACATAGTCTCACAACTCACATTTCAATCCTCTAAAAAAGCCACATTTCAAGAGGTTGGTTTTACGTCATATTTAAAAATAATGATATTGTTAAGAAATGTAATAAGGATACTAGTTAAAAAAAAGTTAGCAAATAATTTAAAATAAAAATCACAGTTAAAAGCACATGAATCTATGAAAATGTTAAATTTTACTCTCCCTCTCTCTTTCTCTTTATAAAATCTTTTTATTTTAGGACACTTAGAATTATATATTTTCCTAAGATCAAAAGTACACCAAGTCAACTATCGGTGAATGCTTATATATTTGGTTAATCAATTTTTGAGGAACTAAATTAAAGAATGTGTACCCCATCAATGTGTTAACGAAGAGCCAAAACCAAACCATCAGAACAAAATTCTGTGTGACCTCTACATTCACAACCCAAATCTTTTGCAAATGAGAACATCGAGAATCAAAAAAGTGATTAAAAGAATACCATATTATTTTTTATGTGTTAAGATATTAATTTATTTATATTAATATTTGTAGTTTGTTAACTTGAGTCTATAGAGTTAGTTTTAAGCCACTAGGGAAAAACATTATTAAGAAAGATGATTTATTATATTAAAACTAGGTAAATATATGTAATAAAGTACATTTTTAATTGTACAAAATCATCTTCAAAACTGATGTTAGCAAAAATGTTTTTATTTAATAGTATTATAAAGTATTAGAAAAATTAATTGACAAGAGAGCACAACGTCAACAAAGATAATTTGCCTTAGTTTATTCTAAATTTTTTCTTTTAAAAAAGAAAAAATGAATCAAGTACATTCTAAAAGGTTTTTGAAACTAAGTAGCTTATTTTTTATGAAGAAAAAGTTTTTTAAAAATATATTTAGGTAAAAAGAGCTTTCAATAATCAAACTTCTCTTCTTTCTCTTCACACTTTGTCCCGATTGTCTTCTTCCTTTTTTTTCTTTCTCTTTCTCTTCATGTTTTCACTCTGTCATGTTGTTCTCTTGTCTCTCGCCCAACATCTTTCTAATAGCTCCTATCATTCTCTCTTTACTATCTTTCTAACAATCTCTTTTATTTGAAAAAAAAAATCATAAAAACTTCTATTTTATTTTTGAAACTCTTATGAATTCTAATTTTAAAATAACTTTTAGATTAAAAAATTATGTGAAACATAATATTAGCTAGCTAGAAAGCTTGAGTTTTAGATTACATATATACTAGATGATTGTAATTTCATTACATTCTTTGACATAGAAAGAAATTTTGAACAAACACAATTGATGTATAAGTATTAAATTATGATGACATTTTCCAACACAATGGTCAGCAAGCTAGTCTATTGAATAAAAAATGTGTTTAGGGATACTTTCATGTAGAAGGTTCTTGATTCAAACCTCTGTAGGACTATTTTTAAATTATGAACACATAGATATACCAACAAAATTAGGGAATTTGACTTTCTCACGTAACTTTTTATTTATTTCAAGCATTTTAGTAGTGTAATTTATATGTCAAACATTTTACCCTACTTTATCTACTTTGTGATGAAGGCCAAAGCTAACTATGAATTTTACAACACAATCTCCTCTTTTTTCCTGTTTTTGTCAAGACTTTTCAAGTTTTAGAACTATTGAATTCATACGTGAAGAACTTGTCACTATTGTGGCAATTGATTCTGCTCTAGCAGGAAAATCAGTAACATTTGATATTTCTGCAGCCGCTACAATTGGTTGTTGAGCCGTGCGCATTGTCTCATTGTTTTTGTCCCACAAAAAGGAGTATAATCCCACCATGATCAAAACCATGCCTAGCAACCTGCATATAGATCTTAGATTAAGGTTACCTTAAGGATAAAACGATTAAACCTCAAACTTTAAATTCATCAATAAAAAATTCTTAATATTTATAATATAAAAAAGTTTCATATGAATGTCCACTGTGTTGACAAAAATAGAAATAAATAGATTTTTAGTCTTTAATTTGAAATATGAATATTTCAAATTTCTATATTTCAGTTTTTACATTTTATTTTGTTTATTTTTCTTAGTATTTTATTATATATAACTATATTATTTCAAATATTTTTTTTAAAATTATTTTTAGACTGCACTCATTGTTGGATTGATGTTATTTTTAGATTAATAATTTTTCTATGTGTATCATAAGGAAATACCAAAGCTAGATTGTCGAGAAAGACAAAATTAGATGAGATTTCTTAGGAACTTTTAGTATTATAATTTAATCAAAATTAGGATTTCACCTTAGCATATGTAATCTTTGTCAATCTTTATTATAGAAAGTACCAAAATGAAACTCCAATTCCAATTATAAAGCAAAGCACAAAAATATTCAAGAAATTGAATAATATAAGTTGAGAAAAACCATTTTATTTTATGAATAAATGGTGTTCCATCCTAGTTCCTAATGAAGCCGATCAAGTGATTCTGTGATGGTAGCTGAATGTAACATTGAAATTGGCATAATGTCTATAAGGGAAAATATTCATACGTTCCAACGGTTAATGGTTCGCCAAGTATGATAGATTCTGAAAGGGTCACAAAAATAAGAGCCTGGGGATATCTGGGTCTTTGATTGTAATTGCCCAAGATAGTATACTGAATGTAGCAGTTGTAGCCAATATTCCCTACACACAAAAAAACACTTGTTATAATAATCAATTCAGAGTGTTCATGTTCCTCAATCAAAGTTAAAAATCAAATCAAATCACAGTTGATGGCTTTCAAATCTAGAAACTAAGCTACATCTTGATTCATTTGATCCATTTCAAATTATTGTAAAAGTAAATAAATGAAATTATTATTGTAAATTGTAATTTCTCAGCAATGAAATTTTTATGTATTCGCTTAAGACTTTTTGGATGAATCCAAAGTATCTTTTGACCCGGAACCAAGGACTAACCACTCTATTTTCATAACTTAATAAGGATGAAATTTGAGTGCTATTAATTGATTTTTTTTTTGGTCCATCTCATTGATTGATATAAAAGTATTGAAAAATATTACACAATTTGATGTTAAATTGAAGAAAAAATATTTTAGAAAGCATTGAGAGTATTGAAGAAAATATTTTTACCGAGTACACTATAGTGACCAGTTGTAGATTCCACTCTAATCTATGCAAACACCTATGATTCCACCTTAAATTGCTGTCAAAATGCATGCTAGCATTGTTCTGGTAAACCTTAGTGGAAATACTTTAAGCAAGTTTATTAAATTGAAAATAGTCATTTGAGAAGGATAATAAATTAATAATCACATGAAACCCTTTTTTTTGTGACAAAGCCGAAGAAAATTATTATTAAGAGAGTTATGACAATAAACTGAAAAAACTTAATTGACCTGTCATATACTCTTATTAGATGTATGATATGATATAAGTTAACACAATTTCATCATGATTTTGTTAATTAGAATCATATAAGTTTATTTGTTAAGATGTTCTTATAAATGAAAATGATAGATAATTCAAGCAAGTTACAAAACAATAGATTAAAAAAAGAATAGGATACATTCTTGAACAAGAAACCAAGCTATGTATGAGAAGTAGCTGCAAATAAAAAAGAAAGTGCCCCGAAGCATATGAGTTTCGTGTGTCGTGACAATAATTTGAACATGATGACTATGATGGCCTAGATAAAATTCCTTTTCTTTGTAAATATCGGTAGCTAATGCTCCCCCAAAACACAAAATTTCCCCTCCACACTTAGCTCTACCAGCCCAAGTATGCAACCCCAATTTCTCCAATTTGCATTGATTCATCAACTAGTCTTTAGTTATGCTTCAAGGGTTTTCAAGAACCCAGAATCGTGGCCCTGCTCATTGAGGCCGGTGTAAATTTGGACCACGCGATCAGAGTGGCAAGTTTGCGGCACTGCACATGGTAGCGGGGTACATTAGACCCGGCGTGGCGGAACTGCTTATGATCTTGACGTGGATGTATGTGTTAGGTTTTTTGGGCTCCTTTCTTATGTGGAGTAAATGCCCAAATGAGAAAGTTCATTTTGTCTCACTTGTTTAAGTGGAGAAGGGTCAGATTAGGGTGTAAGAGAGAATCTCATTTGTGAGGGAAAACAATTACATAACATTGAGAGAAAAATGAGAGAAAAAGTCATTGTGATTTTCACACACCCACTAAAGAGCATTTTTCATATTACAACTGTGAATTCGTTCACCATTGGATTGGGCTGAATTTTGGACAATAGATTATACACAAGTGATACTTCCAATTGAACGGTTGGATTGTCTCAAAGGTATCTGGAGAGGTAGATAAGTGCTTCATGTTTCCTGCTATACATTTGGTGTTTTCCATCTTCTTATTTCTCTATTGTAAGAATTGGTGTTTGGTTTTGATTAGACTATTTGTAGCACATTTTAGTGTACTTGTTGAAGATTCTCTTGTACCTTTATTGATTATAGTGGATTTATTTCTTGGGTTTGGACAACCCGTGATTTTTACCCTTGCATTGAGGAATTTTCCACATTAAACAAATTATGTCTCTTGTGTGCTCTTGATTTCTATTTAACGCTCTATATTTTATTGGTGCTCCTCACATGTTCTTGCAAATTTGGGAAATTTATGTTCGCCTATTGCTCTGTTATTGAGTTCTTTCTGGGTATGTTGGTGGCATTTTTTTATTTTGTTGTTTTTGTTGAGAAATTTGAAATAGGGAAAGTTCATGAAGGATGATTCCCCCCCCCCCCCCCCCTAAAATGATGAATGACACAAATAACTAATTCAAAGAGTCTTTAGAAGATCTCATTTTGAGATTTTAGTCACCTTTTTTATGGATCTCACAACTTTTAAGATCTTTTTTATTTTTACTCTAATAATATATTTCATTTTGAGATTTAAACTATTTTTTTATGTTCTATAAGAGTTGTATGTAAATCAATTTTGTAGAAAAAGAGAATAAAAAAATCCTTTTTTGTAGAGAAAGAGAGTAAAAAATCATTTTAAAAAATATATATAAATATTAGTAGTTCTTCCACAAGGAATGAATCTTTTTATGAAGATTCAACATTCTGTTCTAATAATAAATCTTAACAAAATTAAATTTTGAAGAATAAGATTTCCTAAGATCTTTTACGGGAGATTTGCTCATGATCTATTAATATATGTCTTTGTGATGTTTACTTCCCTCAAATGCACAACAAGTAATAAATTAAATACTTTTTTACGAAAAGAAAAAGGATATACTGCTACTACCCTGACTCAAATAATTATAATTAAACAATATATAAATTTGCGTGAACTCTCATTTAACATTTGTTGTATATGTGAAAGTCTTGAATTGGACAAGGATAAGCTTTTGATTTTGGATTTTACAGCCGAAGATAAGCATGCCACCTTCCTAGTCTTAATATGATAATATTTATCTTAGAGTGTATGATGTGAAAAATCTAACTCAACCCCAAAAGTTAGCTTAAAGGGTAAGGGTTATCCCTCATTTATATATTCTAATGTTGGATTACTTTTAGTCGATGTGGGACTTGGATTATTTCCAACTGCCCTTCTTGGACTTTGGTGCGTGAACAACAAATGGTGGGTGTTTGTCACCACAAAGCGAGGACTAGTGGAAGCGTGATCCCAGGATCAGAACGGGCTCTGATATCATCTTAGAAATATGAGAAGCCTAACTCAATCCTAAAAGCTAGCTCAAATAGTGAGGATTGTACCTCATTTATATATTCTAATGTGGGTTTTTTTTATATATAAAATATGCATATTGAAAAGTTTAATCCATGTCGCGTACTGAACATTTTCCATCTTAAAAATGATTGTGACATGATTCTTGATGTTGGATACAGCAAGAGCAAGGTAAAAGATAGATTTTGAGTCAGGCATGGTAATGGAGAAAAAGGGGAGAAGAAGAAGAAAGGGGCCTAATGACGCTAGGGCCTGTGTACGGAAGGCTGAGGAAGGTTCAAAAATCTTTCTCTAAACAATCTGATGCCATGAAAGAAATATATTATGATATCTTCTAACAATTTAGTATGCATTTGGCACTAAATAAAATACCAAGCTGGCTATAAATATATACGGAGAAAACATTCACAAGTTGTTGAAGCACTATTGTATAAAGTTTTATATTTACATTTGTTGTGTGTTTACAGCAGTTTTTTGTCAACTAACACATTTAATCCCGACTATTAATCTAAAATTATTTATAAGACTCTTAACTAACTCATTTGTTTAAATCATAATTTAAGGAATTTTATCACATTTGAAAAGTAATAAATCAGTTGTTGAGGAATGAGGATGATCGAGAAAAAACACATGGATGGAAAATGCAATGAAAAACAGAGCAATCGCAAAAATTGACGAGATGAAGAATAGGAGAAAAAAAAACACACAAAAACGTGGTAAAACTAACGTGGTTCAACCTAACAATTAAGAGCTACATCAACAAGCAAAGGAGTATAACAAATTTCACTATGATCTTCCAAATTACAAGTAATGTTGAGTGAAGAGCGCGCATTCAATCACACAAATGTTGTATCTATTGCTCAAGACTCCTCTGGTCTTAAATCCTCCCCATTTTGAAAATTTCTTAAAGTCTATTTGATCCTCTAGATTTTAGAGGACCGGATAGCACAAAATTAATTGTCCAAACATTTGTGGCATAGTTATGGTGGGAAAACAAATTTCTAATGTATGATGCACAAAAAATAACGGGCTTTAAATTGATTTATGGTGTACCCTCCACACATTAGCTACCTCTCTTCTTCTCTCCCGTTACTCTGCCACAGGTTATCGAAGACGATTTCCCACAATGATGCACCATAATCATTTTCCTATTATCGTTATTGCTGTTATTACAATTCACATTAAGAGCATCTTCCCCGTTGAAATCAATGTTATCTTCAACGAAAGACTCCTTCGTGGAAAAAGCAATGGGCCTCATGATCCCAATTTGAAACCAAGGGTCCTTCATGATGTCTGAGTAAATTAGACATCAAGTTTTCGGCCCTAGGGGAAATCCATTTGGAGAATGCATAATTGGCTTTGAAAGACTTGCTATAAATTCTCATCACATTCTCACCTTGAAAGGGCAAATACCCAGAAAGAAGAGCCTTGCACCCATCGTAGCCCTTCTTCTTGAGGAGCATCTCTTATACTCTGCACTGGTCTGGCAGTGCTGACAAGCCAAAGTCGGAGACTTTAAGGTCTTCGTTCTCGTCGAGGAGCAGAAATTGATGGTGTTGATGAGTTTCTGAAACTACTTTCTAGCGCGGTCTTCATTCATCTTCTCCTTTGCAACCTTGGTGAAGAGAGTTCCCCTCCCTTGACATATTCAACAACCATGAAGATTTGGTTCTTTGCTGAAAATCGTCTTTTGTGACGGCAAATGATAGTGGGTGGCAGAGTAGCTAGAAAGAAGAGAGGTCATGGTAAAACATGAAGGATACACCTTAATACCATCAAATGAAATCAATCTAAACACTATTTTTTTGTGAATCATACACAAGAAAATTCTCTTTCCTATCATAGCCTGCGCAAACATTTGTTTTAGATAAGTTAGAGGACAATAGAAAATAAGAGGAAAAACACCGGACAAAAGTTTAAAAAATTATAACTTACTAAACCATTATATTGGACAACATTTTGTCAAGTAATAGAAACATACTATTGAAATTGAACGAATAAGGGATTCAAACGAATAATTGTAAATAAAAAAGATGATTTATAGCAGGAAAAATTACATTATAATGATTATATTGAAATTATAATTATAATTGTTAAACAAATAGAAACAAATGTAAATAATTAAATACTCAATTTTTTTGTATTTAAACACATAATTAGGATATATATCAACTTATGATATATATATATATATATATATATATATATATATATATATATAAAAGTATAATTTTAATAATTATTATATCATTTTTATAACTTGATATAAAATATTATTTTTATTGATTCAACCATTAAATTATATCTATATATTATATTTGTTACTGATAAAAAAACTCTGCTAGCTTTTTTTCTAATAATATTTAAAGTATTTACCAATTTAAGACTCAAATTAAAACTTTTTAATTAAGTTAGAATAATTTTGCATTAATTAATTTATGTACTTGGTAACTATTAAGTGTATATTCATTATCACCTGGAGAAATAATCCTCTTTAAAAATTCTACAAGCAAATGAGTAAAAGTAAAAGAGTTATTTGTCTCAAATAAGTTGAACCAAATTATCTTTGAACTATTTTTTCAAGATGCATCTATTTTCTAGTTTACACAATATTTTCTACTTTCCGAGATCCCAATAACTGTTGTGCTAGATCTTAATTTTCTATTTAGCCCAGTATTAATTCTTTGTTCTCTCATATTTCAAGTGTAGAAAAGGTTAAATTAAAGTAATACCTACACACATGAATCTAAATCTAAAGCTTCAACAAGGCTAGTCGTGACATAAACTGAAATGGAATTAGTACATGCGGCAGCCTTTGACCATGCAAGCTGTTATATACCACCAAAAGTCTAAAACTGTGCACTTTCCCTCGCTGCTACGGCAATTACCAATATGCTGTGGTTCCAAATCCAACATATTTTCACATATTCTAATTGCCCCGATGATTGTGGCCTTCAAAACTTTTCTTCTTCCTTTTCTTCTCTTTCTCTTCACGTTTTCACTGTGTGTCACGTTGTTCTCTTGTTTCTCATTCCGCATCTTTCTAATAGTCTCTATCATTCTCTTTTATTATCTTTCTAACAATCTTTTCTATTTGAAAAAAAAATAAAAATTATAAAAATTTCTATTTTATTTTTAAAACTGTTATGAATTCTAATTTTAAAATAACTTTTAGATTAAAAAATTACGTGAAACATAATATTAAAAAGCATGAGTTTAGATTACATATATACTATATTATAGATTATTGTAATTTCATTATATTCTTTGGCACACAAAGAAATTTTGACCAAACACAATAATGATGAGTATTAAATTATGATGATATTTTCCAACATAGAGGCCAACAAGCTAGTCTATATATATATATATGAACTAAATAAATATAATTTAGTTGATCACTTCAGTTAAATTTGTGAAAAAAAATAATTTAATGTTTACCAAATATATTCCTAAAAAGAAGAGAAAATTTTAATTAAAACTAAATTTAAAATTTAAAATTAGTTTCATAACCAACTCATAAAAATAAGGTGGTTTAAAAAAAATATTTACATTTAGATATAAGAACTTATGTACACACAAACACTCAATTTACACATTTACACATGATTATCAAAATTGATTGATTTGATCGAAGTTGCCGGCTATGTTTGAATTGTCGTTCATTATGTGGCAGCACATGTCTTCATACAGATCTAACGACCGTTTGCAAAAGATATCTCCCCCCGATTTTGAGGACCCCAACGACAACTCAAACACCCACATAATCGTCCACGGTTACAATTGAAGGTCCAAGGTATGGTGCTCCTTGAACAACTAGATCACTAGGCATTGGTTTCTCTTCAAGTATGGCATAACCTGTAGTCATTGCACACAGAATAATAATATAAATTATTAATGAATATGCGGTTTAAATTGTACTAACTACCTAAAGATAAAATTAATGAAGAGAATTAATTAATTAGAGCATCCAAAATTAGATTACCATTAAGAGAAGGGATAGGGATATCTGAGAAGTAAGTGGAAGGCCTTCCAAACTCTTCAGAGTATGGTGGAGATAGCACGTCTAGTATTGCACATGGCGTCAACGCTGTGAAAGAATGAATGTTGCCACCACTTCTTGGAAATAATATGGATGGCTCATGTGGTGCTTTGAATACTTCATCCACTACCCTCCCAGCCAATCCTACTGCACTCACATATCAATATAGAAAGAAAAAAACTGTTATTATGCTTAATTAAAATTATATCAATATCGAAAGACTAATTGTTGTCATGGTTAATTTAGTTGCTATATATGGTACACCCTTAAAAATCAAAGAGTTTTAGTATTTGGTCAACCGTCGAATGAGTTTGAGCACACTAAGAAAAAAGGAGAGTTTCTCAATAACAATGTCAAAATCCTTAGATTTTCAAAAGTACCATAGAAATTCTCTAATAAAAAATAGGTTTAAGGTGTTTGTAATTAGAAAGCACCATTTTGTTTGGTCGGCTAGAAAGCACCATGATAAATTTTGTATTTAATCCTTAAAAAAAAGTTGATTTGATCTTTATAATTTATTTATTTATTGTAAAGAAAAATTTAGAGAAAAAAAATGACACTTCAATTCAAGATAACAAAAGTCTTCTAACTCAAAATTACTTACATATTTACTTACATTTATCCTGTCAGAAAGAGATGAATGCAAGCTTGAATGACTGGTATCTTTATACAATTTAAAAATGATTTCTATCATCATTTACTAATGACATAGCATATTACATTTAAACTTATCCCATCAAAGAAAATACTGATGTAACATGTTTAGATACGTGTCACGTTAAGTCTATTCTTAAGAAAAATAAATTTATAAAACTAAAACTAACAAAAAAAATTAAAGGATTTTGCTATATTTATAAGGATTAAAACATGTATAAACCTTAATTACAAATATATATGCCTGAAAATTCAGATTAAAACGAAATTCTTCTTACTTGTTTGGCTTCCAGCACAATCCAATGCGATCCAGTCATAAGCTTTGACATAGGCAGAGCCATACAAGAGCTTACTCAACACTGTCATTCCCGGGTGATCATGAAGTGGAAACACTTTTCCTGCTGGAATACAGAACACACCCATCTGCATGTTGTTCAAATTCATTACATTAGATCCTCGTAAGGGTTTAAATCTCGCTACATTTTATTGGTAAACAAAAGAAGTAATTTAAATATGGTATTTCTATTTTCTACTACTCACTGAGAAATAGTCACATTCATGAATGTGAATGTATGTGATCTCAGAGAATCCTTGTCCACCAAGCAAACCCTTGCTGTTGCTGCTATCAACGGTTGCGTCTGATGTTGGAGAATCACACAACCCGAACTCGTCGATTCCTACGTCCATAGCTTCAATTTTGTCTGCAAAATTTAACTCAAACATATGAATTGGTCCTTAAATTTATTTGCATACTATACATGCAAGCTAATAATAACTGTAGTGGTTAGGACTTAGGAATCAAGAAAATGATGAAGACAAACAAATTAATTAACAAGTGTGCACATGAACGAGGATAAGATTAATGATATATATACAAACAGACGTTAACACACCTAACAAATTTTTGACATAATGGATTTGTTGAAAAGTTGGAAGCCCCTCTTGAGAAAACACGGCATGGCTAGCATCATAAAGCACTTGTATTTTGCTTCTTTCCATTGTTTTGGGGTAGTAGGGCTTAATAATTAACCTTAGCTATCTATGTAGCCGACCAATTTTAAAGCATCATTAAGATTATGGTTGATTGATGGCATTAAATGGAAGGACAGTGAACAACGGAGAAAAAAGGATTGTGAATAATAACGCTAAGCAAACCTTGGGCCTTATCTTGACTTGTATTATAGTATTACAGTGGGTGCGTATCTTTTGTTTCCAATTTTCTTCCTCTTCCGGGAAAGGGAAAGGGTTCTATATTATACAACTAGGTCAAACTGGGGGCGGAACCTTGAAACAATCACTTTTTAAAGGTAACTTCTGCCCTATGTTTAAAACATAAAATGGGCCACATGGCACAAACTATAGCAAAGGTGAAAAATCAAACAAAATATCACAAGTATATGGATGATCCATGATGTTGCTTGCATTGAAAATTTAAATTAGTAACACCTCTAAAATCGTGACTTGGAATAAAAATTATAAAAGGTAACCTTTTGCCGTCCAGGCACAAAATCGTGCCATGCGTTAAAGAAACAAGCAATGTTGCTGGTAATATAACTAACAAGTGTCTGTTTTATGTTGCGGTGGATTATGCTCACTGAGTATTAGTTAAGTACACCCTGCAAAGAAATAAAATACTACTATTAATGTTGATCGGTAACTATATTATATAATATTATTATAGTTTATTTTGTATCAATAAATTATTGGTGTGAGTGATATTAAATTCAATTATCTTCAATAAAATTTTTAATTTAAATTTTAAAAAAGACACATTAAAAATAATCAGTTATATTTTGCAATCGAAATTAATTAACAAGAAAATTAATCAATATTACATATCAATAACATAATAAATAAAAAATATATACGATAGTGTAGGCGCCGAAAATAGGAACATGTGAACGTTGAAATTCGGTGTCTTAACGGTTAGACAATACCAAAAATGTGGTAAATGCCAATTAGAGGTCCCACGTCGAGAACGGAATCAACAGATCCATATAGGATGGGGTGCGGAATCTGTGGTTCCTAATTCCTGGAATCACTTGCTTCTTTTTTACACCTTTTTTTTAATTACTACTAGTATTTCTTAATTATATTTGAGAAAAACAAAGACGAGAATTAAACAATTAATTAAGAAAATGGTTAAGAAATTA
Source organism: Glycine max (assembly GCF_000004515.6). Taxonomy (NCBI): domain Eukaryota; kingdom Viridiplantae; phylum Streptophyta; class Magnoliopsida; order Fabales; family Fabaceae; genus Glycine; species Glycine max. Next base: position 44,493,191 of record NC_038250.2, read on the forward strand.
ACTAAGATTAATAATAAATGAAAAAAAAAGCATTTTCGCTTGAAAGTTAAAGTCCATAAATTTTAACCTTAATTAACTTTTTCATACCTAAAAAATTAGAGTCATTTTTAAATTACTACTTAATATTTATTTTTTTTTCAACTAAGTACATGAATTTTATTTTCTTACTAATCGTTAGTCTCTTTCTCTTAAGTGGTAAACGAAATACCATGTCATCATATCTTATCACTGACAGCTTATTACCATGTCTCTCACCTTCATTAACTTGGCAATGATGTGTCAATGAGACAAATACTAAGTTGAAACATAAAAGAATTCACGTAATTATTTGACAAAAAATTTACTAGTCGTTAGTCCCTTTCTGTTAAGTGCTAAATGAAATACCATGTCATCATATCTTATCAATGACACTTCATTGTCATGTCTCTCACTTTCATTAACTTGGCAACAATGTATCAATGAGACAGGTACTAAGTTGAAACATAAAAAAATTATGTAGTTATTTGACAAAAAATAAATTTTTAGATAGTAATATGAAAACAGTTTATTTTTCAGGTATGAAAAACTTAACTAAATCAATTTGAAAAATATTTTTTTAGTTAACAAATGATAAGGAAGAACTTTATCAAGATAAATAATTTAATTTTAGATAAAATGGTAAAATGATAAAATTTATTATTTTATTAAAAATAAAAATGATAATCGTAAATTTAAGTTATGTTTAAAAGCAAATCATATAAGTCAATAAGAAAAAATCGTTTCTCAAACACTTTTATTTGATCAAATAAATTTGTAAACTTGTCAAAAAACTAAAAATTAATTAAAATAACTTGATGAACATACATGTAATTTACTTTTATATAGAGTTAAAGAAACTTTATCCTATTTATTTTTTTAAGATAATTTCTCATTCAAAATACGAAATACATTAAATTAATAAGATATTTTTTGTATTGGTAGGAATAAAAAAAATACTATTTGAAATTTACAATAACTTACCTATCAATTTATCTTATTTAACAAACTAAACTAGATTAATAAGATAATATTAAAGGTGAAATTAAAGAGTTAATATGCGTACATTTAATATTTGGACAAAGCTAATAGCGAGTCCTACAAGATCTAATGGTGGGATATATACTTTGGGTCCAGAAAATAGTAAAGGAAGAGTGAGGGAAGGCATAACATGTTGCATGCGTACATTGATCATAGATCACAAAACACCAATTATATATGATTTAAATATGTTTTTCATATTTGAAAAATGGGTCATTTTCATATTACTACCTAAAAATTCATTTTTTTATCAAATAACTACCTGAATTTTTTTTTTCAATTTACTACCTATTGTTAGTCTCCTTCTGTTAAGTGATGACATGTCAAGACAGAGTCTTATGTCATAACGCCTAATCACTAATATGTCATTGAAAGTGATGACATGACAATGAACTATCAATGATAAGACGCGATGACAACATTTATATTACTTAATGAGATGAGACTAACGATAGATAGTAAATTGAAACATAAAATTTTTTAGGTAGTTAATCGAAAAAAAATAATATTAGGTAGTAATCTAAAAATGATTTATTTTCTATGTATGAAAAACTTATTTAAACTTAAATTTTATATAAAGTCTTTAAAAAAATTAATTGTTAAACTAATTAATATATATATATATATATATATATAGTATAAAATAAAATAAAAAGATATAAACATGTTAGTTTTATTTTTTATATTTTTTAATTTACAGATAAAAATACGTTTTTAAGTTATTTATAGTTTTAAGCTTTTAGTTAATTTTAAATTCTTATCATTTTTATTTAAATAAAATATTTTATCAAAGTTAAAATAAGTAGTGTAATATTAAAGGAAAGATTTTGTTAAAATAAATTACGTAATATCAAAGGAAGGAAGTACTCAGGTTGAAAACCAACAATAATAAAAAAAAATTATAAGTTATAATCTCAAAACTTAATTACTTCAAGTTGCATTTGAAATCCAAATTACTAAGTACTTTATCATTGGCTAATCTTGTAATTCTTTCTATAGATATGTCTCAATCTCATAAGCCACTACAAAGAGGATTCTTCATTTATAACACATCTATACTTACCAATATGAACATGCATAACAATCTATTGTAGAGTCATTTTTCAAATTAATAGAAAAAAGACCATTAGACAGTTGATGCAAACCTAGGATGGTTACAATTGACAAGCAGAATAAGCCAAATATAGAATAAGCATAACTAGATTGGAAATTGTTGAAGCATTGTGTTAGAACAAAGGAGAAAATGGGTGAAAGTTTGAAAAAAAAAAAAAGACTTCAAATCCCACATTGCTCAGGATAAACACTTAAATAGTGTTTCACTTCTTATATATAGAAAGTCTCTTTCTTCATTTTTTCTTGTTCCAGTTGAGAAGCATTTTCTCAACTTTTCTTTCTCCCTCCCATATTTCAATCGATGCATTTCCAGCAAACTTCTCCCTCTTTCTTCCTGTCGCTCTAAAATTTCGGTTGGCTATAATAGTGACTTTTCAAGTCATATTTTCGGTTGGCTATAAGAGTGACTTTTCAAGTCATATTTTCGGTGACTTTTCAAGTCATATTTTCGGTTGACTATAAAAAAAGGAGAAAAAAAAAAAGGTTTCAAATCCCACATTACTCAGGATAAACACTTAAATAGTGTTTCACTCCCTATATATAGAGAGTCCTTTTCTTCATTTTTTCTTGTTCCAGTTGAGAAGCATTTTCTCAACTTTTCTTTCTCCCTCCCATATTTCAACCGATGCATTTTCGGCAAACTTCTCCCTCTTTCTTTCTATCGCTCTAAAATTTCAGTTAGCTATAAGAGTGACTTTTCAAGTCATATTTTCGGTGACTTTTCAAGTCATATTTTTGGTTGGCTATTTTCGGTGACTTTTCAAGTCATATTTTCGGTTGGCTATTTTCGGTGACTTTTCAAGTCATATTTTCGGTTGGCTATAAGAGTGACTTTTCAAGTCATATTTTCGATTGGCTATTAGAGTGATTTTTCAAGTCATATTTTCGGGTGGCTTTAGAGTGACTTTTCAAGTCATACAAGAGGGTGTAATTCTAGAAAGGTTCCCTCAGTGCAGTGGGAATCTTATACAGTGATCTGGGCTGTTTTATCCTAGGGACTTCGTGGTTGATAATCTGCTTGCACAAGTTTTGGCAGTGTCACGAAACGTCTTAAAGAAAGTGACATTGTCCGTGACTCAGTCAGTAATTTTTTCGGTTTGCCATAAATTAATTTTCCAACAATTTTAAGACGTTTTCGGTTCTACTATGGCTATCATAGATATTACTGGCTCGAACAACAATTACCTCAACAAACCTTTTAAGTTTGAAGGGTATCATTTTAAATGTTGGAAACAAAAGATGATGTTTTCTTTAACTATGAGGAAAGTTGTCTATGTTTTGAACACTGATATTCCAGTGATACCTGAAGATGTTGAGAAGGAAGTGAAGGATAAAATGACTATGGAATTAGCTCTCTGGAATGAAAATGATTACCTATGCAAGAATTTCATTCTGAATGGGTTAGCTGGTGATCTCTATGATTATTATAGCCCATATAAGTCTGCCAAATTAGTTTGGCTGGCTCTGGAAAAGAAGTATGATACTGAGGAAGCTGGGACTAAAAAGTATGTTGTTAGCCGCTACCTCAAGTATCAAATGACTGATGATAAATCAGTAGAGTCTCAATCCCATGAGATACAGAAAATTGCTCAAGAGTCGTACATAGCTGTGATAACTGAGATCAATATGATTAGAGGATCAGATGGATGGTGGGTAGACACTGGCGCCTCTCGCCATGTCTGCTATGATTGTGCTATGTTTAAAACATACACGAATGTTGAAAATAAGAAGGTACTGCTGGGTGATTCCCACACTACTACTGTTGCTGGAACTGGAGATGTTGAACTGAAGTTTACCTCTGGAAAGACTTTGATCCTCAAAGATGTGATGCATACTTTAGAGATGAGAAAGAATCTGGTTTCTGGTTTTCTTTTAAACAAGGCTGGGTTTACTTAGACCATAGGTGCAGATTTATTTACTTTGACCAAGAATGGGGTATTTATAGGAAAAGGGTACGCCACTGATGGCATGTTCAAATTGAATCTTGATATAAATAAAGTTTCTCCTTCTGCTTACATGTTGTGTGATTTTAATATCTGGCATTCTAGATTTTGTCATATAAATAGTCGTTGCATATCTAACATGAGTAACTTAGATTTTATTCCAAAGCTATCTTCAAATCACTTTGAAAAATGTGTTTTTTGCAGTCAATCTAAAATAACTAAGAAATCACATAAATCAGTAGTTAAAGAATCTGAGCCATTGGATTTAATACATTCTGATATATTTGAATTTGATGGAACGTTGACCAGAAATGGAAAACAATATTTTATCACTTTTATTGATGATTGCTCTGATTATACATATGTATATCTTATGAAAAATAAAAGTGAAGCGCTTGACATGTTTAAGTTATATGTAACAGAAATTGAAAATCAATTCAATAAGAAAATTAAGAAACTTTGAAGTGATAGAGGCACAGAGTATGATTCCGGTTTGTTTAATGAGTTTTATATTTTGCATGGAATCATACATGAGACGATTGCTCCATATTCACCTAAAATGAACGGTAAAGCTGAAAGAAAGAACAGAACTTTTACAGAATTAGTTGTAGCTACTATGTTGAGTTCTAGTGCAACATCTTTTTGGTGGGGTGAAATTTTATTAATTGTTTGTTATGTACTAAATAGAATCCCCAAATCAAAAAGCAAGACATCTCCCTATGAGATATTAAAGAAAAGACAACCAAATTTGTCCTATTTGAGAACTTGGGGATGTCTGGCCTATGTAAGGATCCCAAACCCCAAGAGGGTTAAACTCGCAAGTAGAGCCTATGAATGTGTGTTCATTGGTTATGCTATTAATAGCAAAGCGTATAGGTTTTATGACCTAAACGCAAAAGTGATCATAGAGTCAAATGATTCTGATTTTTATGAAAATAAATTTCCTTTTAAATTAAGGAATAATGGGGGTACTTCATCTAGTCACCTTCCTGCTATTAGTAGTGAAAATCTTGCACAACCACAACCAGAAATAGAGCCTCGAAGACGTAAGAGAGCAAGAATTTCTAAAGACTATGGGCCCGATTATATGGCCTATACATTAGAGGAGGATCTATCAAACCTCCAAGAAGCTTTGTCTTCTTTGGATGCTGACTTGTGGCAAGAAGCCATTAATGATGAGATGGATTCTTTAGAATCTAACAAGACCTGGCATTTAGTAGACTTGCCTCCTGGTTGCAAACCAATTGGTTGTGAATGGATCTTGAAAAAGAAACTAAAACCTGATGGTACTGTGGATAAATACAAGGCTCGCCTTGTAGCCAAGGGTTTTAGGCAAAGAGAGAATGTGAATTTCTTCAACACCTTTTCACCAGTCACTAGAATAACATCTATTCGGGTGCTAATATCTCTTGCTGCTATTCATAGTCTAGTGGTACACCAAATGGATGTTAAAACTGCTTTTTTAAATGGTGAATTGGAAGAGGAAATCTATATGGAACAACCTAAAGGGTTTGTGATTCATGGACAAGAAGATAAAGTCTGCAAGTTAGATAAATCTTTGTATGGTCTAAAACAAGCACCTAAGCAGTGGCATGAAAAGTTTGATAACTTAATAGTCTCGAATGGATTTAAGGTGAATGAAAGTGACAAATGCATTTACTACAAATCTGTAAATAATATTTGCACTATCATATGTCTATATGTCGATGACCTTCTCATATTTGATTCAAATATTCATGTAGTGAACGATGTGAAATCATTGTTGTGTAACAACTATGATATGAAAGACCTCATAAAAGCAAGTGTAATCCTTGGTATTAAGATTACCAGGTCAAAAGAGGGAATTTCTCTGGATCAATCTCACTACATTGAGAAGATCTTAAAGAAATATGACTACTTTGACTGTAAACCTGCTAGTACACCGTATGATCCAAGTGTAAAACTGTTTAAGAACACTGGTGAAGGTATACGACAAACTGAGTATGCAAGTATCATTGGTAGCCTTAGGTATGCCACTGATTGTACTAGACCCGACATAGCCTATGTTGTGGGATTATTATGCAGGTTTACCAATAGACTTAGTAAGGAGCATTGGCACGTTATTGAAAGGGTAATGAGGTACCTTAAAAGAACCATAAACCTTGGATTACATTATAAAAGGTTTCCCGTTGTACTTGAAGGATACAGCGATGCAGATTGGAACACTCTTTCAGATGATTCCAAAGCAACCAACGGCTATATATTTAGCATAGCTGGTGGGGCTGTTTCTTGGAAGTCAAAGAAACAGACTATCTTAGCTCAGTCCACTATGGAATCTGAGATGATAGCACTAGCAACTGCTAGCGAGGAAGCAAGTTGGCTGAGAAGCTTACTTGCAGAGATTCCTTTATGGGAAAGATTGATATCAGCTGTGTTGATCCATTGCGATAGTACCACGGCTATTGCAAAAATTGAGAACCGTTATTACAATGGTAAGAAACGACAGATACATCATAAGCACAACACTGTTAGAGAATTACTCTCAACAGGAGCTGTTAGAGTGGATCACGTACGCACTAATGATAATTTAGCAGATCCTTTGATGAACGGATTAGCTAGAGAGAAAGTCCAAAACACTTCTAAAAGAATGGGACTATTGCCCTTACTGCGATGATCATTCATGATGGTAACCCGACCTAAATGACTGGAGATCCCAAGAACTAGGTTCAATGGGTAATAATAAGTTATGAAGTGATATGAGATGAACATGCTGTTATAAGTGAAATCAGCATGATTCCTGAAGTAACAAGAGGATGAGTTATGGAAAAAAATCGTAATTTTTAATGAGATCTATACTCTATGTTGAGTGGAGTACCTAGGCTACAGGAGTACTCTTGATAGACTCACCTATGTGAATGTTGAAGTGGGGGCCGCTTCATATGAAATTTTGGTAAAAAATTTATAGAGCGTTCACTATACTGGGATAGACGTGCATGGCCTTTAACGCACGGGCTTTATAGAATACACCTATGAAAAGGTTGTGTGTGGTTTGATGTCGGAGATAAAGTTCAAGACTTCGAGTCACTCTAGTAAAATCTGAATCTTACTCACTATGCAAAGGTTCAAGTTGTATGACACATTTGTTTATGCACAATTTTATGAAATCCTCAAAAATCTTCTTTTCAAATTTCAAGTGGGGGATTGTTAGAACAAAGGAGAAAATAGGTGAAAGTTTGAAAAAAAAAGGAAAAAAAAAAGGCTTCAAGTCCCACATCGCTCAGGATAAACACTTGAATAGTGTTTCACTCCCTATATATAGAGAGCTCCTTTCTTCATTTTTTCTTGTCCCAGTTGAGAAGCATTTCCTCAACTTTTCTTTCTCCCTTCCATATTTCAGTCGATGCATTTCCGGCAAACTTCTCCCTCTTTCTTTCTGTCGCTCTAAAATTTCGGTTGGCTATAATAGTGACTTTTCAAGTCATATTTTCGGTTGACTATAAAAGTGACTTTTCAAGTCATATTTTTGGTGACTTTTCAAGTCATATTTTCGGTTGGCTATAAGAGTAACTTTTCAAGTCATATTTTCGGTTGGCTATTAGAGTCTATTAGAGTGATTTTTCAAGTCATATTTTCGGGTGGCTTTAGAGTGACTTTTCAAGTCATACAAGATGGTGTAATTCTAGAAAGATTCCCTCAGTGCAGTGGGAATGTTATACAGTGATCTGGGCTGTTTTATCCTAGAGACTTCGTGGTTGATAGTCTGCTTGCACAAGTTTTGGCAATGCCACAAAACGTCTTAAAGAAAGTGACATTGTCCGCGACTCAGCCAGTAATTTTTTCGATTTGCCATAAATTAATTTTCCAACACATTGTGGTTTTGTTGGTGATGACCTTTCTTACTTATTTTGGCTGCAGTTTGAGCTATGGTAATTCGATTGATGAATTTTTTGATGCATTGGAAAGCTAAGAGAATTATCTATAAGTCTACTTTCATTCTTCAATATCTGAGTTAACTTCTATCATTGTGAAAACTAGGATGGAATTTGAAGACGAAATTCTAAACATAATCGAGGCATTTACTATCAATTGGGCCTGTATTTGGTTTTGATGTTTATCTTCTGGTTTAGGCTTTATGTAAACTCATTAAGGTTAATATGTGAGGGAGTGTCCTCACTATTATAAATAGGACATCCATCCTTTATTGGGTTAAATTTGTAATTGGTTCTTATATTGGGTCTGAAAGTAATGCTAGATAAGAGAAGAAGTATGGATTAGTCTCCTTTTGTGAGTAGGATCACTTGGAATAAAATTTATAATCAAAAGATGTAATTCTTCTCATTGGACAAATTGAATAATATTTGAAGTTTATTCATTTGTGAGTGAGTAAAGCATTAAATTCTTTTTTTAGTTCTTGGACTAGAATCTCTCTTGGATCTTATTAAAAGGTTCATCATATTTTTGTGGCGATTCATTATTGGGATATCAACCTCACTTAAGTGTGACACTTGGATTATTTCTTGATTTTTCCTTAGAGTGATAGTTTAATTACCTTTTCCCTTCTACTTAGCTTGATTCATGTTCTTTCTTTCAATTGTCATTTAAGTATTTTTTTTACTAATTTCTATTGTTAATCCTTCCTTTCTCTTATCAATTGTCATTTAAGCATTTTTTTTACTAATTTCTATTGTTAATCCTTCCTTTCTCTTAAACACACATGGTCAAAATTTTATCAATTGATCATATATCCTTGTGTGTATTACAAGAGATCTTGAATGAACTGTATTGAGATGGAGTCTTCATAACATAGTGCAGGAAGAAAGATTTAAGTGACCTTAATTTTGATATATGTCCCTTATTTCCATAATGTGCTGATGTACAACTTTCATAGTGATAAGCTCCATTGATGAAAACTTGATAATCAGGGTGCCAATAAGTGGATTATCTAAGGTCTCAAATTGCTAATCAATAGTCTCTCATAATGCATAAACACTGTTATACTAGTTAATTAGAATCATGAATACTAGTACAAATGTCAGTCTTTATGAACATCAAACCATGTTTTATTTTCTAATTTATGTAGTATATAATATGATATTCTATCCTTCCACTTTTTCTCTCTTTATATAAATGTTGTCCGTAAATTAATTTCGATAAAAATCCATAATGTTCTAGTATATTATTTAATCTTTAAGAAATTTCTATAATTATATTATTTACAATGTGTTTGGATTAAATGATTAAATAGGAGAAAAATATAAAAGAATAAGATGGAGGAAATTTGTGACTTTCACCTATTTAATTAGAAGAAAAATAAGGAGCTGTGTCAAATTCTCTGGGTCCTACCATTTGATAAATCCTTCCACATTTATCATGGTTTGGATTTTTGAGATGATTAATGTTGCACATCTCTTTTCTTTTTTTTTTTAATTTTTTAAAATTGATTAAGTTTTTTATAATATAAAATTTTAAAAATTAATAAATAAATTTTTGTTAAGGGATAAAAGTAGAGTAAAAAATTATATATATATATATATATATATATATTAATATAAAAATATAATTTATTTATTTATTTTCACTTTCTTTTTTACTTGTCCAAATAAACGGAAAGAGATTTTTCTACTTCTTTTCTTCTTATTTCTATTCTTTCAAATAATTCATTTTTGCCACCCCATTTCTTCTCTCTTTCTATACTTTTTTTATAAAAAAAATTATCTCCTCTATTTCGCTTCAAATAAAAAAAAATTAAAAGATTTTAATTTTCACGTTAGTTTTTCAGCCCTTACTATCGATTTCTGCAGAGCCACTAGCCCAGAAACGAATGCGATGACCTTGCCTCTTTAAAGTGAAAGCGACAAAGCCCATGGAAAAACAAACACTTTGATAAGCCTAATAATCATTATACGCATGGTTTATAAAATATAATTGAATTATAATTCTCAGCATATATGAGGGAATTCTTTATTGGTCTAAAATAAAGTAGACTAATTTTGATTCTCTGGTAGGATAGAATTTCACTTTCTAAGAAAATATTTTATCTTTAAACAAGAAATAATAATCAAGTAATTAGACACAAATAATTATTGTGATGAAATTAAGATTAAATCATTTGGATAATATTTGAATTTAATTTTTAATAAAAAAAATAACTCTTGATCAAATTTTACTTATTTTTTATTGAATTTTAGATTAATCAAACTCTCATTTTCTGGTTAGAGAATTAAGACAAAAAAAAAATTAATTTGGCTAAAATCTTATTGAACGTCATTGCATTTTTAATTTTAATTTTTTTTTTGTCTAGATTCATCTTCAAACCCTGAATCCAATCCCTCTTCTTCTGTTTCATAAACAAGATATAAATGTAATAACTCTTGTAACATCTTTCATGGTACCCCAGGTACCTCTCTAATACATCAATTCCTTTGGCTTATAAAAAAAAAATGGACCCGTGAATTGTCACTGTATGATTATTATAACTAAAAAAATTGCTTGTTGTAGATTGTAGATTATTACTAAATACAAACTTGGGGTAACATTGGTAATGATGATTTAGGCATCAACGATGAATGTGCTGGTACAACTACACACGGTCAAAAGGCAATGCTTCCACAAAAGAAGTTGAAATTTTGTAGAGTTGCGTCTGGAATGAGAACAGTGCCCTTTATCTGTTTTTCAAGAAAAGGATGATAACAAAGCATACAGGGGCAAACAAATAATGGGCCATTGGGACCTTTGATAATTTGATTCCAGTTTATCTGCTTCGGGGCTAACGCCATCAATATTTTCTTAAGGAGCATCACACCATTTCTTATTTTCTTTTACAATGGCACCCTTTTAAATAGTACTAGTAATTTGTTTACATGTTTAAACCTGTATCTGTATAACAGGATACAAAACTTGACTTTTTATTAATTTAGAAGTTTTCGAAAGTAATGGTTAAGACTTTGAGTTTACACGTTTTATTGATACAACCGAAAAATTCAAGTGCATGTTTTAGACAAGGCCATTTAATATTCATAATATGAGCATCTCCTAAGATTTTTTGAAATAACAAGTTAATTCACACATAAAAGAAGAGGCGGTAGTATATTTTTTTAATAATTGCATAGACAATTAATTTCGAGTTGGATTTTCAATAATAATGATTATAAAATTTGAATATCCAATGCAGCTAAAGTTTCCCCGGTAAATATTATGCGTAAATTCTATTGAACTTTTAGACATTGGAAGAAAACTAAGAGAGATAGAATTTGTGTTCACATGGATAAATCGATCGAGCGTAACGACATTAGGCATTCGAAGAAAACTATAGTGAGAAACAACAGAGAATTAGTGATTGTGTTCATATGGTGTATATTATATTTTTTTATTTTAATATTTTGATTATAACTTATTTATTAAAATTGTTACTCCTCCGGTCTCATTATAATTATGGAAGAAAAAAATTATTCTAAAATAATTATCATTTTAATATAACATTAATTATTTTTTTCACTTATATTTCCATTATAATTTGAAAGAAAAAAAATTGTCCCAAATTATTATCATTTTAATTTTTTAATATAACGTTAATTACCTTTTTCACTTATATTTCTTATAATATTAATGATGGACAACAAAATTTATAAATGAATCAGGATGATATAAGATTAATTTTATAAAATTATTACTCTATTTAATCTATTTTATAAAGACAAATATCATAAATTGTTATTTTAGAAATTTTTAAAGTCTTTTTTGCAATCAAACAAAGCTTTCATTTGAAAGAAAAACTTTGTAAGACTGATAATAGATTTTCGAAAACACATTCAAATGATGAAACATGATTTTGCCAAGCAAAAGATAGTTTCAAATGTCTAAAAGCAAATTAAATCTTTGGTCAGTTAAAACATAAAATAGAATAAAGATTAAACGCAAGAATTATATTGGTTTGTCTAGTTTTTGACAAACTATCAAATTTCACTAACTTCACAAGTTACAATTATTATGTCTCACTTCCAAATCTACAAAACAAGTTCTACCCCTAAGCTTGATCAACCCATTATTCTTTGTCTATACTAAGTCAATGTTGACTCTAAAGAAATCAAAAGAGATTTATTGATTGTGTTTACACAATGACTAAATTCATAATTGTCTTAAAGACGGATTTACAATCTTCACTTAATCTTTTCGGTCAATATGTTGCAGGTGTGTTTTGAAAGTTTTTTCTAACTTTTCAAGAAAACGAAATGTTTTTTTACAAAAAGACTAGTGAATGTTTTTTTGCAACAATTATCTTTTATATCTCAAAGTTTCTAATATAAATATGACTCATTTTCAAGTGTTTGTTATCTCACAATGGATAGAATTTTTCACTTTTTCTTCATCTAATGAATATGGTTGTTGGAACATTTATTGCTTGCATTAAATGTGTGTCCTTTAGCAATCAGTTCCTTTTTTGTCAAAGTAGGTTTATGCAGCAAGCTCTTCTTTTGATGACGATTGAAGAATTTCACATTTTAACTTCATTTGTTCTTCATAGGATTCGACAAATCTTAAGAGAATATTTTTGCAAAAGAGATTTCAGACATGGATTATTAAATGAAGTCTTACATGTCATCTTTAATGTTATATCAAATCATACTCATATCTAACTATCTTCTGAATCATCATATATAGATTTTGCAAGACATGTTCCAATAGTGCATAAGATTCAACTTTTAATCTTTGTACTTATTTATATCTAATCAAAATAATAAGGATTTTGATTCGTCTTAAGACGCAAATGTCTTTTAACTTAACTTATTTATTATTTTTTCTTAGTATGTGTAAAACAATCTAGGATGACAATTATTTTAGGATAGAGAGAGTATACAAAATTTTCTACTTTTTAAAATTCTTTTAATACTTTATTAATTTAATTTTCTTAATTTTTCATTTATGTTATTATATAAACATAAAAAGTCAATAAATGTATACATGAAATAAATAAAAAGTCAAATAAGAAAATTAAATGGATTAATATTTTAAAAAAATAAAATTTTCTAAAAATGCTACCCACCAATTTTACTAGAAGTATTTTAGCAATACACACACATGAAAATTCTTATTAAAGTTGTCATATGAAATTTATTATAATTTTTCTAAAATTTATTACCATGTTTAGTTACAATCTTTTAGTCACTTTCCATTTCCAAAATTTATTTATTTAATCAATTTATTAACTTTAAAGTTTTTCGTAACATAAGAAACTAAAAATTGAATTTTTATGTGAAAAAATAAAATATAAAAGAATATACAAATTAAGTAATAGAATAATAATCATAAATATTAAATGAATATAACTGTTTTGTTTTTACATTTAAAATTGTTATTAATGAATAAGATTTTTTAATTTATTAGCATATATTTTAAATTTTTATTTAAAAATTAAGAAAAGTTTAAAAAAATGAAAGGTTCATTTAAAAGGTTAGAAACAAAAAAATTAAAAGACATGTATTTTACATGAAATAAATGAAGAGTTAATAAAAAAAATTAAGTGAAATAATTAAATTTTAAAAAAATTGAAAAGAATAATGAATGTAACAACTTAATTTGATATCTAGTATATAATATATAAATAGTAAATAATTAATTATTTTGTCTGTTAAATCTAATCTACGTATATTTTCCTGTTTTGTTTTTAAAATAGTAATGCAGATATATTTTATAGTTTGAAACATTATTTATACAATTTACCATGATATATATATATATATATATATATAAAAGAACTAAAACCATATATAATCTTACAGATATAAGAAAGGATCAAATGATATCAAAGTGTGGAACTTAATAAAATGACATTTTTAATAACTTTCTATCACAAGTAAATAACTATCATATCATGTATTATTATTGCTATTAACAGATATACAAAATTTAAAATGATTTAACCATTCATAAACATGCAATCAAATAAAATAGATCATTATTTATTGTAAATTGCATATAATACCTTAAAGTAAAGTAATAAAATATCGATTAATTTTTTATTGTATAAAATTTTGTAATCTTTATTAATAAAATTTCAGGTAAACTATGAACTTTTAGACATTTTTAGTTTTGGTCCTTACACTTTTTGTTGATCTTAACTAGTTTTCCAACTTTTTTTTTTCCAACATTTTTGTTATGTCCTCTACTTTAAACAGTAAATGATCAAGTGACATTAAATTTATTATGATTCGGTCTCTAACGACTAAAAACCAACAAAAATTGAAGAAAATATATAAATAAAAAAAAAACTAGATTTGAAGCCACACGAACCAGATCTCCAACTCATCAATCATATTAGACTCAAGTGTAAATTTCTCCTCACAAACCAAAATCTTAATAAAATCAAATACAAAAACAAAAACAAATCGTAAAAAATATTGTTGCAAAACCTAAAACAGAGCAACCATTAATTCTACATTAATATTTTCACCATGCAGAATGTGGACCAAGGGCAAAAATGTGGACCATCAACTCATCTTGATTTGTTCATCACCATTTTTGCAAACCTTCTCTGATCTGGTGCCCCTTGTCCCCATTTTTTCCCTTGGTCCACATTCTGCATGGTGAAAATATTAATGTAGAATTGATGGTTGCTCTATGCTAGGTTTTGTGACTATTTTTTACAATTTGTTTTTGTTTTTGTATTTGATTTTATTAAGATTTTAGTTTGTGAGGAGAAGTTTACACTTGAGTCTAATATGATTGATGAGTTGGAGATCTAGTTCGTGTGGCTTCAGATCTAGTTTTTATTTATTTCTATATTTTCTTCAATTTTTGCTGGTTTTTAGCCGTTAGAGACCGAATCATAAGATGAGTTCGACCTCCTCACCAACATTGCAAAGGATGGTAGTGGAGACACAGAAGCAGCGAACATCTACCTGGGTTGTGGGGGTAGAGATGAGGACATTGTGTGCGAAGGAGATATGAGATCGAGAGAGCATCTGAAACCACAAATGCACCATACCACAAAAGCTCCAAAATTTTATATCTGGGTTAGATTTAGATCGTGACGGAAGGAGGTGGAGTCATATTTGTGGGGTTTCAAGTGAGAATGGAAAGAAGTGTCAAGGTTGCACGTTATCGGTGATAACAAGAGTTGTGATGGTTGTCTCGAAGGCGCGGAGGTCCACAAGCTGGAGAAGAAAAGCATGATCCCTTTGCTTTTGCTTCCACCAGAGTCGTCACCTCGTAGATTTCGCTTCACCAGATTCGACAAACTGGAGCAACACCAAAACTTTGGGTTGTTGGTGGTGCTAGATTGGGTTCAGTGGTGGTTGTTGGGGTTGCAATGTGGGGGGTGATGGATTTGGATGTGGGTTAATTGAGGACGAGATGTAGTCATGGGTTGGGGTGGAGACAAGGGAGTAGGAGGTGGAGGATTAGGCTTTTTTACCAATTAGGGGTAAAATTTTACCCAATTTTCCAATCAGAGGTATATTTTAAAAAATTACTCAAAACGAAGTAAGTTGTAATAGGTGTTACGACTTCTAAATCAGAATTCGTAACACTGTTTTTTTTAACTGCTTTTTGTCTATTCGTACACTTGTTTTTATTTTGTTAACCTATTTGTTTTTTCTTTTCGTAAATCTGTTTTTTCTTTTAAATTTACAATTGTTTACGATTTTATTTTAAATAAAAAAATTTAAAAATATATTTAAATATATAATAAATAATATTAAGTTGACTTACTTATTAGTATATTTTTTATGATTTTATTTGATATGTTATTATTATATTTTAATGTTTTATTATTTAAAACATGTTATATATATTTTTAATATAGTTTACTTTAAATTTTTTTTATTTAAAGTTTAAATAATCTATCAATAAAAATTAAAAATAACATAATGAATACATTAATATAAAACGCACAAAACAAATGAAAGAAAAACATAAAAATTATAAGTTATCTTAGTCATGTACTTGTTTGTATGGACAGTTAGTCCGATTATGTCCTTCACTTCTACATAATGAGCATTTCTTAGGCTTATTTGGAATTGGTTCGTCCATCTCATTATGTATTTGAGTAGTGGCCGACCTACCTAATGTGTGTCGTCGTTTCGAAGGATCAGACATAAAATGTGGACCTAAATATTGAGGCCATGTGTCTTCACTTCCAAGGGAATGAAAATGATGTTGATAAACTTTGAAAATATTTGCCAACTTGTCTACAGGATCAACAAAGTCATCATAATTTAAATTGCAAAAAGTACACGCTGCAATTGCATGCGAGCAAGGTAGTCGAAGTGCTTGAAATTGTCCACAATCACACGACCATTCATTCAATTTGACAGTGCATGCCATTCCTCGTCGACCAAGTCGCGTATTTGCAATTTCTTGAACCTCAAACTCCCTTGTTTCTCGAGCATACATGTGAACATAGCGCGAGGTAGCAATGTGTTGATTTTCTTGCATCATGACATATACGTCTTCGGAGTACCTATGTTCTGCCTTTATCATATTCATGATTTTGATGCCGTTAGTAACAAATGAATCATTTATTTTATTAAATATTTCATTGACTAAGGCAGTAATAGGTAATGCTCAGACTCCTCTCAAAACAAAATTCATACATTCAGCAAGGTTGGTAGTCATATGGCCATACCGTTTTCCTTCATCGTAAGCCTGAGTCCATTTACTCTTAGGAATTTGATCCAACCAATCTGCTGCTTGTGGGAAACTCTGCTCACATAGCGAGTAACTTAGCCTCAAATCGTGGTTTTCTCATCTCATATCCTATGCGAAAAGATAGAACAATGAGTAATAAATTTAGTGAACATGTAATAAAGCAAGAATATGATGCATGAAATAGGAAGAAACATACCCATATTGATTACTTGTTTTTTTAAGTCAACATTTTTAAACTGTTTGTTGAAATTTGATGTAATGTGGCGAATGCAATACACAGACAAAACATCTGGTCCATTCTAGCCAACGCGTTCGGATTGTAAAGCTGCTACAAACCGTTCCCCTATCTGATATAATGCACAAATTTGGTTGTGGAGAAGAAGGACTCGGATTTCCTCTTGCACGAAGGTGCTCTCTTCCAAGGACCGAAACAAATATTCCCACCAATTCAGTAAGATTGATACACATCATATTTGATAGACTACATATTAATGAGGTTCATTTTTTAATTTTCATGAAATAACTATTTTTTCTGGTTTCCTATTCAATTATAAATATGTTACAATAATAATGTATGTGTTGCAGTTCTTGTGGACTCCTTATGACACACCAGAAATAAGGCATTAATTAATGATGTTGAGGTATCAATGATTGTTCGGGCAAAAGTCCTCTCATATGTTTTGAATTGTGGAATGACATCCAATAGACAGGTCATGAGACAATTTGGACTGCGACAAATTATTCAGATGACCCACCAAACCTAGATCAACTCACGACATAGATATGAGAGGGAGAACAAATATTTTTTGGCCTCACCATCATCGTCACTGGATTGCAAATGGAATCATTGGAATGATTATATTGTTCATGGTGAATGGACCAAGGTCTTTTACATGAAAATTAGAATACATGCAATGGTATATACGTCGAACTAGACGATATATATCGCGTGAAGGAGCACTATCCTACTGAGGTTGTAAATCTACTTTACAATTTTAATCATCTTGATATTATTATTCATTGTTATTTCTAACTTTGTAAATTTGAATCACAATATTATCCTGGTCATCACCAACACCAATCATATGCAGAACCCAATGTATCTCTAGTGCATGTTCCTGGATTTATATCCCAACATCATCCATTACAAGCACAGTATCAATCAATAAGTTTTTCGGGTCATGCGTCTCAAGGATGTCAACAAAGTTTTCAACCACTAGGATTCTCATCATATATTCCTTAATACTCATTTCAAGTCCCTTCTACCTCAAATGTTTTTTATGGCTCCTCATAAATATTTGCCACCACTTTTAATACTCCACCATCTGCATATAATCTAGCACCATCGAGTTCTTGTTATCGTCCATCATCACCTACTCAAATACATGACATGGGTCACGAAGATGAGGACGGGGATGAGGATAACAACAGTAACAACGATGACGACGACGATGATGATGATGATAATGATGACAAAGGTGGTGATCATGTTCCTCAACAACAACAAACAATTACACGTGAGCATCCGAGAACAAGAGGAGGTAGAGGCCGTAGATCAAGAGGACAACGAACACAGACAAATCCAGTCCAACAAGATGAGAAACCGAGACGCATATCTAGGAGAACTCGTTGTGGGACATCGTCTCATTATTGGTTTAACAAATATGTAATTTTTATTTAAATATAATCAATATTTAAATTAAAGTCTTTCAAATTTTTAGTATCTCATTTTAATTTTTTTTTGTATTTTTATTGATAGATTATTTAAACTTTAAATAAAAAACATTTAAAGTAAACTATATTAAAAATATATATAACATGTTTTAAATAATAAAATATTAAAATAAAATAATAACATATAAAATAAAATCATAAATAAATATACTAATAAGTAAGTCAACTTAATATTATTTATTATATATTTAAATATATTTTTTAATTTTTTATTTAAAATAAAAATAAAACCGTAAACAATTGTTAATTTAAAAGAAAAATCAAATTTACGAAAAGAAAAAAAAGTAGGTTAACAAAACAAAAACAGGTGTACGTATAGAAGAAAAATAGTTTTTTTATAAAAAAAGAAGGTTTACCACTTCGGTTTTAAAAAAAATAAATTTACGACTTTAAAGTCGTAAAAAAATATAAAATTTGAACTGAAGTCGTAAATAATTTTACGAAGTTCAGTTAAAAAAATTAAAATAATAAAAAATCGTAACAGATGTTATAACTTTTGAACTAGAAGTCGTAACATCTGTTACGACTTATCCCATTTTGGATAATTTTTTAAAATATACCCCCGATTAAAAAATTAGTTAAAATTTTACCCCTAATTGGTAAACAAATAGGAGGATTAAGGGTAATTGGAGAGAGAAAGATAAATGTTGGAGCTTGATGTGTTTCTTAACTCTTTTGAAATTGTTATTTCTTTTTCTATATTTAATTTATTTTTATCTTTTGTTTGATGTTGAAAGATTAAGAGTTTATTTTTTTTCTAATAAAAACAATTTTAGATGATTTTTAGTCACCAGAAATTAAATCATAATAAAATAATAATAAATTTATATATCACGTCATTATTTAACATTCTAAATAGACATAAAGATAAAATATTGGACTAAAAAATAATTAGAGGACTAGTAAAGATCAACAAAAAAGTATAGGCACCAAAATAAAAAATGTCTAAAAGTTCCAATACTAAAAATATAATTTACCCTAAAATTTACTTATTGTAAAATATCATTAGAAAAATGTGTTGCTAAGTTTGGATGTTTTCTCCTTTTATAGAGATAGATATGCAAGTATGTAGGGGTGTGTGTTGTCTCACAGAAGAAACATGCCAAGGCATTATGGTATTGCAATTAATTAAAGAGTAACCGTCTAATATTCTCATTTCAAATCGGGGCAGTGTCTAGATTCATAGACCATAAGCTAATACTACTTTCGCTGCTTCAATAATTACATCATTTAATAAGAGGAGAAATAAGACTATGGTGCAATTACCATCACAATATACAATCTATCAATATGTAGGAAGTAGGATGTGTAATCTTGTTAAGAAATCAGATAGACCGCTACTGCATGATGATCTTGACTTGTGTTATGGAATAACTTTTTCTCTGCTTTAATACCTTCCAAATGATAATCATGTATATATACTACTTTCTTCCATATGTAGGATATATAACATTTTAATTAATTAATAGTCACTGCATGATGATCATGATGGCCATCTGTGGAAGAACTGTTTTTCATGTCATGTATTTTTTTTTAAAAAAAACAATAATTATCGTGTGAAGATGCGTCTTCCCCGGCCCTGAAAATTTTTGCTATACGTGAGTCGTGACTAATAGCAGTATTCTGTTGTCACATCACTACTACGTATCCCAACCCTTTGTACTTTTGTTAAGCATATATATGCTTCACCCATCAATGCTATTTTTTTTTATTTGGTATAGATACCATGGCAATATTGATAGGACTTGATTTCGTTTAGGAAACTAGGGACCATAATTTGGCTTTAGAAAAACACACACGACATCTTCCACCATTTTGATGATCTGTTCAGCTGACTAAATGAGGAAAAAGGATTGCACCTAATTAAAATATAAAATGAGGATTCACAAGAGCCTATTTATAATAGGTGCCCCTTATTTAGTTTGGTGTAGTTTTCGCACAAAAAGTTATCCGAAGAATAAGAAATAAAACATGTGATTCAGTTTGATCACTTTGGTGCAATATTCAATCTAAAAAGAAGCTCTCTAATATTATTAGGTCAAACAAATAGGATTTACTTCTTAAAAAAACATAATTACTTTTAAAAAAACAGTTCAAATAAGCATAAAATTACGTTTCTTTTTACAATGTTATGAATATAAAGTATCTATTACCCACTGATGAATAATTTCTACTGAAAAATTACCTTTTTTTTAGAAAGGGAATAATTTACTTATTTTTTGTTAGCCAAAAAGATATATTTATATAAGATAGAAGTTACCAGTGGTACCATAAACAATTACTACAGGTCTTTATAGAACCAGGTTACAGAAGGAAAGAACACTTCCCATGATCCTCATTCCCTACATAACTTAGCCCTTCCAAAAAGTTTCCTTTTTCAAACCCATCATACATAAAAACAAACCATATAACCTATAATATAATTTACATAAATTGTCAAAATATTATTGATACCAAATCTCTTTTATACAAATTTTTTGTCATCAGGAAATATCTATCGCTTTTACTTATGATTGATCTCTTTTATATCAAAATATTAATCACCTTTAATAAGATTTTCTTTTACAATTACATTTTTTTATTTATAAAATTCAAATTAAAGACATTACTTAAAAGGATTTAACGAGTTCCATTCGAACTAACAACATGTGATCTCTTTTACACATTATTATAAAAACTTAATAAATAATTAAAAAAGAGTACACTAAGGTTGAAAAGTAAATTAATAGTTTTTTTTTAACAAAAGTAAATTGATAGTTGAGATAATATAACAAACACTTTTCTGTATTCATGATCTGTTCTACAAAAATATATTCACACCTTTTAACACTTTAATTTCATTAATTATTATTTTGTTATATTTAAATAATTTATCCAATTTTACACCAAAGTAAAACCAATTATATATAAAATACCTTTGGGTGATTAACCGACTTTTTGGTACATGACCTACGTACCTGACCTCTTACTTTACGTTTCCACATATTTTAAATAAATTAATGCTACTCTTAATCCAACTTAGTGAGTTTGGGCCATAGGTCGTGAGAACTTTTATTTTAGTAGGCAAAGTCTGACTAACCTAAGCTCCTATGAAGAAGAAAAAAAAATCCACTCTATAGTATATTTTGATCAGTAGTCCCTCAATGGTATATAAATGAGACAACTTTTAAAAGGTAAGTTTAGACACGTGCCAACTTATTAAAAATTTAGTTTTTCCTACAAATTATTTTGAAAACATTTTGGATAATAGCATTTTACATGCCACATTGTTGAGGTATGTCTATCTTGAGAAACATTTTTTTTCTTTTTATTTTTATTTTACACTTTTTGAGTGCCTGTAAAGTCTAATCTTTTTCATTTAAATAATTTCTCTAGCAGTTGTGAGTTCTTCAATGCAATGTAGCTACATTATTAATTTTTTTTAAGAATATTATCTTGCTCAACTGTTAGAACTTAGAAGGAACCCTACACATTTTATAAACTAAGTACCTAATTTAATTTTTACAATTTATTTTCAATGCAATTGATGGAATATACTATATAGTGGAAGAACCAAATGACTAATCTACCCACTACTTTTTGTTGTGTTTACCTTTTTCTAAAATTGTTTTTTGAACACCTAAGGACGCAACGTCTGCTACTTCTCTTTTTGTTTTAACCTTCCTGGTTTAACATATTGGTGGTGAGTAATTTTAATGGTTAATGGCGCCATTCAATTTTTTCTTGAAAACTATTTGACAAATGTTCAATGTGTATTTGATTTTGTATTTGTAAGTTATTGCTTCAACGCCTTTCCTTTACATCAGTTCATTGACACAATGGTCGGCTTCCATAACCACACATCTATTGCTACTTCTATTTAAGTTTTTTTTATCTAAATTATTTATTTTCTTTGTTAGTTAAATAAATAATGAGGGTATTTTAAATAAACACTTCTATTTAAGCGCTTTAGTTGTACTTGTTATTTGATCATAAATATGAAGCATTCAATCATAAGAGAAGTTTAAAAACGACAAGACACATTAAATTCAAAAGGCCAAGTTAGTTAGATGATCTACACAACAAATAAGTTATTTTAGAAAGTAATAAGGTTCGTTAACTTTTTCAGAATTTTTATTCCTTAATCTAAATTTTGAATAGTCAAAGTTCTTAATTCCTGAATTCACTGTTTTATGTGAATTTTAAACTTACTTTAATATAGATTTAACTAATTTTTTTGTCTTCATACTATCACCAATTCATAAATTAAATTTATATATATTTTTAGTCTTTTAAATTTGAGATAAGCTTGTTTTTGGTCCAATAAATTTAAAATTGATCTTTTTAGTCTATTTAATTTGAAAAGTGTATGTTTTAATCCTTCTGTCTAAAAGTTTTCTATTCAAATGTTGTCAAAACGAATCCTTTAAAAGAAAAACACTCTTGTCATAGGTTGTTTGATAATAAGAATGCAAGAACAGAGTGACTTACCATCTAAGCTAATTTGTTAGTCAGACAACCAAATATTTAAGGACATTTAAACAAAGGTACCAAACACAAAAGCTTTTTTCATATTACAAGAACAAGAACTAAAATGATCAATTTTAAATTTAGGACAACAAAATTAAACTTATCCCAAATTTGAGAGATGAAAAATACACTTGACACTTCTTTGTTTATGCAAATTTAGTCTTTCACTATTTTCTATTGTGTATTCTTTATCCATTTATTTACTCGACATCTATTATTTATTATTTAACCTAAATGATGAAGTGACACTTTATTACACTAATGAGATATATCTTGATGTAATACTCTATTATTAAACTAACTTAAGATGCATAATTAAAGTGGTGAGATATTAAATTGTCAAAAAAAAAATAGGACCAAATTTGCAAAATAACAACCACGAATATCATCACATTTATCTTGAATAAAAGCAATAGTGCACACAGAGTCAGACTCATCTTCCCAACTTGGACGAATAAGAGAGTATAACTTCACCAAAATGGTCACGCAACAATACCACTTTCCGCTACTGCACCATTGCAATTTAGTTTAAATTTCCCAACCATGTGTGGCGTCCATGCTATTAGCATGTTTCTATCAACACTACTCCCTCCACCATGCAACACTGCATGCAGAATGCTTCCAAGTATGGATAATACTTGCCCATGTATGTCGGATATTACGCAGATCATTAGGAAAGCTCTCATTCCATGCTATTGTTTGTATTTTCCTTGCATCTTCTGTGTCTCCCCAAATGAAAGAGCGACATTGCACACTAACACAGGTAACAACATTGATTACATTATGTAGAAAGGATTGCAATGCCGATTTCGCAAGAGTAATCCTGCCTGCCATAGATAGCAATCACGACTTCCAATTACTGAGTCTCGAGATATTGTTGAAAGTCTGCATATTGTTGAAATATCACGTCCAATAAAAAAAAAAAGATAATGTCGTGATAAATTATATAAGAAAGAACAATAGTTATTTTATAAATTAATTTTGTAGAATTGAATTAAGTTCAAACCCACTTTCTAACACTTATTAGGGCTTGAATAAAATATAAACACACCTAAGTATTTGTCTAGATTATCCAGACTTTGAAATTCACATTTCATTTGTATTTCCTCTTTCACTCTCCAATTTACATTATTGTAAAAGAAGATCATAGGGTTAAACTCCTCAAGAGCCTCCCCATTCCAAAGCATCTTCATCCTCAATGTGCATATGTAATTCCAAATTAGGTTGATGAAGCTACTTGAAATACCAATGTTAGACAAGGTATCTTTAACAAACTCCCACTTTAACCTATCATAGACTTTTTTCCAAATTCACCTTGATGGCCATCCACCCTATTAAGTATTATCCTTCTTATTGCACATAGAGTGCAATACATCTTGAGATTGAGATACTTTCCCTCATTGTTGATCACTCCTCTTATAATCTTAATTAGTAATAATTCATAAGAATCATATCTTTATGATCTTAGTAATAATTGTAGTAAAAAATTATGTTAGTAATAATTTTTGTACAATTTATAAAAAACAAGCATTTTTTATTTAAATTTTGTACAATAATAAAATAAAAAATTCAATTTCTCTTTTTTGCAATCTGATGCAAACTACAAATTTCAAATTGAAGGAACATTTTTCCAACGAACACCATGGTCCATGGTCCCATCCACGCCAGTCAGTCACTCACCATGCGAGTGCGTGAGTCACACCTTTCCGCCACACGAAATCAAACTCCCCGTGCTTGCCAGCTAGCTATCTATTCCCCTCTCCCTTTCTCTCTCTCTCAAAGCAATATTCTTGTTAACAAATTAACTAACTAATAAAAAACACGAAGAATCATTCCCATAAAAATTTAAATTGATAATAACAAGAACGCAAAAATATAAGGAAGATAAACAGATCACAGCATAAACAAACACAAGATAAATAAATAAAATTAAAAGAAAAAAATTGCTAACCTCTTTAATATATTTAACCCATAAGTATTCAAATAAAATAATCATAATTTGTAATCTTAGACTTTTCCTTAGACCTTAAAATTTTTATCTATGTATAGCTTGTTTGGGATGACGGTGAGATAAACTAAAATCAATTATCAAATCACGGCGGATGTGAAGCAACATATAGTTGCTTTGAAAAAATCATGGTGACACCATGATTTTTGAGATAGTCACCATGATTTTAAATGGTATCCAAACATGCTAGTAGTTGGTCTATCTTACCTTGTAAAATAACGATCATTTGAGTCTTTAACTCCCCATTAATCGTTATTATGGGTATTTGTATCCATACTTTCTGATTGCTAAGTTATTCTCTATTATTAGTGTGGGTTGATAGTTATAGACGATTGGGAGATGCATGAGTATGAAGATGGTTGAAGTCTTAATAGGTCGACATCTAACGAGTGAGATACAACTTTCAATCAAATATAATCAATCGATATTTTTTATATATTTATATTGATTGATAAATCTATTCTTTAAATTTTAAAATACATGTGAATTTATTTTCTCTTAATTTTTTTTAAATATAATAAATTATCTTATAATAGTAATTAAATCTACGTAATATATAGATGTTGAAAACTAAATTTAATGCTCATATTCTAATAAAGTACAATTATAAAGTCTAAAAACACATTTTAAAGAGAAAAAAAAGAAGCTATTTTTGTCCTGATCCAAAGGTGGGGATTGCGCGCGTCAAAAAATAAAAATAACCCCCCTCGAAAACGCAATCATGGGTGGCAGAAACAGAAGCACATCACCACGAACCAATCCCAACCTTTCAGTTCCCCCACAAATAAAATAGTTACCACAACCCACTATTAGTTGCTTGCTGCGAGCGAATCCCTCTCTCTATCTCTCACACACACTTTCTCTCTCTCTCTCTCTCACCCAGATCTTGTAGCAATGGCGAGCGCTCCCACTCCACGCGAAGAGTTCGTGTACATGGCGAAGCTGGCGGAGCAGGCCGAGCGCTACGAGGAGATGGTGGAGTTCATGGAGAAGGTCTCCGCCTCCGCCGAGAGCGAGGAGCTGACCGTGGAGGAGCGTAACCTCCTCTCCGTCGCCTACAAGAACGTGATCGGCGCTCGCCGCGCCTCCTGGCGCATCATCTCCTCAATCGAGCAGAAGGAGGAGAGCCGCGGCAACGAGGACCACGTCGCCGTCATCCGCGACTACCGCTCCAAGATCGAGGCCGAGCTCTCCAACATCTGCGACGGAATCCTCAAACTCCTCGACACGCGCCTCGTCCCCTCCGCCGCCTCCGGCGACTCCAAGGTCTTCTACCTCAAGATGAAGGGAGACTACCACAGGTACCTCGCCGAGTTCAAGACCGGCGCTGACCGCAAGGAGGCCGCCGAGAGCACGCTCTCCGCCTACAAAGCCGCTCAGGTTTACTTTTTCTTTTTTCTTTCGATTTTATGATTTTTTATTTTTATTTTTTTGAGATGTAGATCTGTTTGCCATTTGACTGATTTTGTGTATATTGTTCGCACGCGCGGGAGGGAATCTCACGCGCGCGCGATTTGGTGGATTTTAGGCGAGAATAGTGGAATCTTTACGGTAACGGTGATTTTTTTTAAAGCGAAGGAAGTTGATTTTTGAAATTACTTGTTTAAAATTGAAAATATTGAACTATCGAATTGTTTTCGCGTGCGTGTTTGATCTATGGTTCAATACATGTGATTCTGCAAACTTTAGGTTAGAAATAGTGGAATCTTTACGATAACAGTATTTTTGAAGCGAAGTTAAAATTTTGAAATTACTTGTTTAAAATTGAAAATATTAGATTGTTGAGTCGTTTTTGTGTGCGTGTTTGATCTATGGTTTAAACATGTGATTCTGCGTTGCAAAATTTAGGTTGGAAATAGCGGCTTTTTGAACCGAAGGAAGTTGAAATTTTGAAATTGCTTGTTTAAAATTGAAAATATGAAATTATTGAATCGTTTTTGCGTGTGTTTGATCTGCGGTTACTTCCATTTTGTGGTTTGAAATTGATCTGTGAATTTTCTTTTTTTTGAATGATTTGCTTTGATTTTGAAGTTTGGATTCCGCTTTTTTTTTGTTCTGATTTTTTTTTTGTTTGACGGTGTTGCGTGCACTGCAGGACATTGCTAATACCGAGTTGCCTCCAACTCACCCTATCAGGCTGGGTCTTGCTCTGAACTTCTCCGTGTTTTACTATGAGATTCTTAACTCTCCTGATCGGGCTTGCAGCCTTGCAAAACAGGTTAGTGTTTAGAGAAACTGATATTTTATTTTACTTTCAATAATCTCCAGTTTGATTACTTACAATTTTTTCTGTGGTAAAAACATGATTATGGTAGGATGTAGTGAAATGTTCGAAGTTTGTGTTGTCCATGAATTGGAAAAATATTCATTTCATTGTAAAAACTGTATACTATAATTTTAGTTATGTTGAAGTAACGTTGTTTTGTTGTGGTGACTAAATAGGGGATTGTTTAATGATAAATGATTGTTACTTGATAAATTTGGTTCGCTTGTTCTAAATTGGTATTTAATCGTGTGAACATTTCTGTTAATTTTGATATTTTCACAGGCTTTTGATGAGGCTATTGCTGAATTGGATACATTGGGAGAGGAGTCATACAAGGATAGCACTTTGATCATGCAACTGCTACGTGATAACCTCACCCTCTGGACCTCTGACATGCAGGTATGGCTCTTCAGATGTTCACCATATCTTTTGCATCTTATTCCTTTATTGTCTTTTACTCCTTAGTGAATCTATTTATTGATTACGGTTGTTATTTTGTTGTGGTTTCAGGACGATGGTGCAGATGAAATTAAAGAAGCCGCACCCAAAGGTGACGGGGAACAAAATTAAACATACCAT
The DNA here is from genome assembly GCF_000004515.6 of Glycine max. Classification (NCBI taxonomy): domain Eukaryota; kingdom Viridiplantae; phylum Streptophyta; class Magnoliopsida; order Fabales; family Fabaceae; genus Glycine; species Glycine max. The sequence goes on from NC_038250.2 coordinate 44,521,023, forward strand.
ACTCTCTGCTTATTAGTCATTGAACTTCCCTTCTGTAATGTTTTCAAAGGGAGAAGGTGTTGAATGCTAATCTCAATGTTACTGAGATTTTGGGCATTCGTGTTCTTCGTTATGAATTGTGGATGTACTGGGCTATTTTAGTTTGTCCTTCCATTTATACGCGTTTCTGAACTGCCTATTTTCTTAATGACACTGAAATTTCCATTATGATGCTGTTTAGAATATTACCAAGATGTTGTTCTCTTTAGCAAACTTCGTATTGCTCATTATTTTAGGATGCGAAGGTGTGACACCTTTCATTTGTTTTTATTCTAAAGCCTCGGAATCATAACTCTGATCGATTTTAACGTGTTTTTTGTTGTGAGGGTTTTCAACTTCACTATGTTTAGGTAGGGTTTTGTTGTTCTTGATCGCTATTTTAGTGCAATGCACATGGGGTCATGGAGAAGTGTTTGATATAAAAAGTATGATTTCTAATTTTCAAATGTTTCTCTTCGTTTGATAATTTAAGTGGCCGGAATGGAAGTAGTGAGGAAACGTTAACTACAGTGACTTTGGAGTTTGCATAGATGACTCACGATGCTGTCAAGGCTTTCGGTGGAACCAAGGCGGAGCGTGAAAGAACAAGGCACAATAAGCATGCGTAGTATCAGAATAGGCACAGAATTAATCATGGGTAATAAAAATAATCGCTCCCTTAACAAGCCTAATAACAAGGCACAATAAGCAAAGAATATAAAAAGCACCTTGATTATAATCCTTGAATATAAAAAGCACCTTGAATATAAAAAGCAAAGCTGGTCAATATGAACAACTTGACATGTGAAAAGTGTTAGGTTGCACGAATCAATGATGCTCCTGGTTCCATACACCTTTTGACTATAATCCTTACCAATGCCAACGTCAGAAATCGGCATGTCCCTTAAAACAGTGAACAATTACGAGATAAAATAAAATAAAAATAATGAGATGTTATATTGATACAATAAACATATATAGATAAGATAAAAATAAGGAACAAAATATAAGACGAAAAATATGATAAAGAAATAAAATAGAAAAAAAAAGTGTAATAGCTCAATTATAATTTGATTCCTCGGCAGATACGTCCGCATTCCGCACAACTTAGATTGGAGCATGAAACAATTACATTACAAGCAAGTTGCAAGAAAAACCAAAAGAAGTAGAATTGGCATCACACTGAACACAAAGTCATATGTTCGGTTAGTTTAAAAAATTACCTTGGAAGCTGAAGAACTATTTAATAACTAAAAGTTGAAAATTAGTAACTGCAGATTATTGAATTAAATTACTATAAGTGTTGAATAAATTATTTGTCAAATACTTGATAAATGTAAAATGAAATAAATATACATGTTTAAATGATATTTTCATATAATTTTAATCATATTTTATTATTAAAAATATATTTTGAGATATTTATAATTTTAGTTGTTATTTAATTTTAAACTCTAGTAATTTTTATTTATTGATCAATTATTTTATTACATTTTTTTTACTTTCAATCATCTTAATTTCTTGTGTATTCTATTATTCATTTTTTTCATGTTGTGTCTTCTATTAAGACCCCCTTAGTGAAATTTTGGATTCAAGTTTTGTGAAAGAAAAATAATATTTAATTAAGTATATTGATAAATAACTTTTTTCTTAAATACTATTGATTATTATAGATACTAAATAATAGTATATAATTAACTTCAAAAATATTATTAAGTATTATGTTTATTAAATTAAATAAATAAATATAAGTTAGCATATAAAGTAGATAATATAAATATAAAGTATATTATAAATATAATTTATTAAGGTAGATGTCCCATCATTATTATTTTATCTTATTTAATTATCAAAAAATTCATTAGGAATAATATTCCTTTGTTGTTGAATAGGTTATCTACTAACATGGTGTGACATGGATAATTTTATCCTTTAAATATATATATATATGATCATAAATTTAATCCTTGTGCGCAAAAAAAAATATCTACTTGAAAATGTTAATGCCTTGAATAGTTCTGAGTACCTTGAGATTAATTATTGACTTTGATGGAAGGATACCTTGATTCATTAAAAAAAAAAAAATAGGTTGTCAAAAGGATAGGTTTTGACGATTCACTTGTATATATATATATATATATATATATATATATATATATATATATATATATATATATATATATATATATATATCATTTAGACCCTAATTATTGGTCAAATCAAGCGGTGCACCAAAAACATAAGCTATTCGATCCATTTACCTGACTAAATTATTATTATTATTTGTTTTTTGTTTTTTTTTATTGTTATATGAATCAACGTGTATATCATTTCGTGATTTTTATTCATTCGTTTTTAAATGGTTCTTAAAGTAAAGTTAGTTAATGTTGTTGAGTCATAAGTGTAATGAATCCTTATTAAAGTTTGCAACAATAGCAGCAAATTAAATATTTAAGTATTTAGTGGTGTATAACTTGTTCCTTCAAGAGAACTGTACCAAGGGTTTGAAGGTACCCTCAATAAAATGTAATCATATTTGCGGAACAGCTTAAATAAACATTTTGTATTCTACTTATCGATAGAGAAACCATTAGTGGGGATCAAATTAGAAGGGTTTTTTTTTCTTTTTGTTTTACTCAGCAGGGATCAAATTAGAAGGTAATCCATAAGATACTAGAAACGTTTATACCATGAACAACACTTTGTCCATTGACACTTTCTATATTGTTTACCGAGTTTGACTGACTATATAGGTTTAGTTACCGTGGTATTTTTTATCATGGTAATTTGATCAGAACTAATTTCTTTAGAAGTTTATCATTCTTCGTCATCTTTAAAATCTTTTTTATTGCCTAATTGCCTGAAAGAGTGTTTTGGCATTATACACTTAACATGGTCATACCCAATCTGTCAGTTTTGCTTACGTTGAAATAATTTTAAAATGAAGAAGATAAATTATTTTACTCTGGTTTCTAAGTTTGAATAAAGTTTGTTCTTTTTTCTTGCAAAAGTGTTAATCATTGTGATATTCAAGCAACGAGTTTGATCAAATTCATGATTTAATCCAATCAAATTTTGGGTGGAATGGGTATTTTTTTATTATAAAAAATTGTGAAATCCAATTAATTCACTACCAAGTTGGTTTGAGTTTAATTAATAAGTCATGATATTAAATTTGTTTATTGTTTTTAAAAATTTAATATTTTAGAAGTTAAAATTTTATTAAAATGCACCTAAACTTAACACAAAATTAATATCATACAACATGATGCATCCTATACCCTAATGTATAAGCTAATATAAAAGAAATAAAACAAAAAAAATACATAAATAATAATAATATTATAATAATCTATACTAATAATAAAAAAAATATTCTCATTTGGTGTCTATTTTTACCCTTAAATCAATTCATAAACTTTAAATTTTTTCTTCTAATCTACTATAACTTCTCACTACTTCTATATTATTAGTTTTTTATACTGTTAATTTTTTTTTACTATATTTAAATTTTGTTTTATGTTTTTATTTATTATTTACAAAATTTAGAGAGGCCTTCCCATAATAATAATAATAACAATAATAATTTAATATTAAATAAAAAAATGAACAAATCCGAACTGAGTCAACAAGCTCATAAACTCAATTCAATAATCAAGAAGTTTAAATGATTTGATTTAGATTTGATCGAAATACATTAAATAAAAAATAAAATGAGTATTCACTTTCCTTTTAAACCACAAACATTAAGTCATATAATTCAGATATATATATATATACACTAGAGTGTTATGATCCGTGTCATGTACAGGTAAATATTTTTATAAAATATATATTTTAAATTTTTCTAGTAAGAGTTATTTATAATTTCAATTTGTTTATTTTAACCATTTAGTTATTAGTTATTATTTTCTATTATTAATGGTTGTTATATATATATAAAATAGAATTTTAAAAAAATACAATGTCAGAAATAATAATTAATTATATGTTTAGTAGGTTAGTGATTTATATAATTGTTGAAAAACAATATTACAAATAATTTAAACTTAGAGTTGTAGACTATAATAAAAAAATCAAAATAAAATATTTATAAAATTACATGTTATATATTTTTAAATTAAAACTTAAATTTATGTGGCGTGTGTTACTCTTAACATATATGTTGATTTCTAAAAAAATGATATAAAACATTTTAAAACTATAACATATAAGAATTTTTTAAAATTTTGAATTAAGAATTATAAACTACAATTAATATTATTGTTTTAGATATCAATAATGTATCATAAATATAATGTTTTTAAGTTATTAATTATTATTGTATAATAAAAATATGGAAATATTAAAAATAAGAATTATATTTATGTTCACTCAATAATTTTTTTTATATTTTATATTAATTTGAATATGTTGTAATTTTGAATAAAAATATATTAGTGTTATTAATTAATCCTAATTAAAATATATATTACTCATAATTAATTTAAATTAAATATTTTAAAAATAAATGATTGAGTATTTCATGTTGAATATTTTTATTTTATGTTTAAAATATTTTTTTACTTATTGAATTGCATTGAGTTAAGGATACTCATGTAGTCTTTGACTCAAGAATAAAAAATATATAATGATGTTGTATCATACTTGATAGAATTATGTATTTGATTTCTTATGCAAATAAAAGATATTCCTATTTGTTTCTAAATTTTAAAATCTTCTATTGACATCAATTTTTTTACTTGATTTACATATAAACATATGTAATTATTGATATGTATAGTTACTCCAGATTGAATTATCTTTGAACATACATTCATTTGTCATTTTTTGTTTCATTGACCACATCTTATTTTTTTTAATTTGTTTGAATTAAAAATAAAAATATTAGATATTAATAATTTTCATGATTACCTATAGTGATTGTGAAATTATGTTAAATTAGAAGATACTATAAAAATTAATTTTTATTTTTGAATGTCATAACTATCTTAAAACTATTTTGTATGTAAATAATTGTGCATAAATTATTATGTGTGCAAATAAGTGTAAGACTAACACATAAACAAAAAATAGTGGATGGCACCAAACAAGGTTATTATTCATAAATGACAAAAATATTTATTCAATTTCATATTTATTATTGACAATTAAAGCATCTGTTATTACTTGTATAATAATAATAATAATAATAATAATAATAATAATAATAATAATAATAATAAATATATGCAGTAAAAAGGTATAATATGTATAATTATCAAATAATTTATAGTCATTTTTATTATTATAATAATATAAACAATAGATTGCAATCAATTATTATAATTACATTACAATTATCATATAATTTAAATGAATTCTCTTTTTAAAAAAATCAAATGAATTTATTGCTTAGAATTCTTGACAACGACACATGTAAACATTCCTATGGAAAAGCATTTTCGTATGTATGTATTATTATCATATAAAAGATTTACTAATTTATACTCACTTAAATTTAAGGGGTTGGTACATTTAAGGGGTTGGTACATTAGTGCAAAGCCTCCACGTAGGGAATGAGAGAATAATTTATGTTTGATTCACATGGTATAAAATTTTTTAGATCAACAATACACATTACGAGTGAGATTAATCTTTGATTTAATGAGTTGAAAGATACCTAAAATTTCTGATTTAGGATAAAAAAATAAAATTTACACTCACTTATTTTTTAAATTTCTTAAAATATATTCGAGAAATAACTTATTAACTTATTCAAACTATAGAATAAGTGGATGATGGGTCCCCCCTAAAAATAATAATTAGTGAGAATACCTTAAAAAAACATAAATTTAAGGTTAAGAATACTTATATCAACATTGAGTAAATTACAATATCTTCTTTTATAAAACTTACACATGTCTTTCCTGAGATTTAAGAAAATTATACATTTTTTTTTATTTTTAAAATCTACACAAACTCCTTAAATATTGTCTAAACATTTGATACTAATGTAAGCTGACAACTTTGATTAAAAAAAGCTAAAAATATATTTTTCATCCTCATAAATATAAAAATGTTTAGAATCCTAAACTTTTTTTTATCTATTTTTATACTTGTAAAATTTAAATATGTTACTTTTTTCCCCAAGTTAGATTTAAGTAAATCTCAATCTATATGTATATTATTATAAAAAGTGATATGTTTTTTTAACTTTTTTAGTCTTTTTTAATTAAAACTGTTAATGCGCATGAGTTGTTATTGTGTCAATTACTTAGATGACATTTAGAAAGTTTGTGTAGGTTTTAAAAAATAAGGTAAAAACATGTATAATTTCTTTAAATATTAAGAAACATAATTTTCTTAAAACTTCAAGAAAAAAAATAATTTTTAAAAGAAAAAGAAACATATATAATTAGCAAAGTCATGAGTCATTTACTCTAATATCATCCGTCGTGGATTTTACACCATTTCTAAAAAGCCAACACTTTTACGTCCAACTATTCTTACTTTAGAAATATAATCAAATCAAATTACAAATTATATTAAACTACATATAACATCATGACTCACGCAACGTACAAAACATACCCCAACAAAACAAGTTCAAAGATCTCTCCATCCAGGGCTCGAAACCGGCACAGTCGGTGAAAGGGGCACCAACGAATTGATGCATCCAAAAGTGACCGGTGAAAATGGTATCTGAAACTCCGACTCCGAAGAAGACGCCACCGAGTTCCGCTGAAAGCTGCGCATGTACGCTGAGACGGGAGACTCCGCGTGGACGGTGGGAAACGGCGGCAGAGGCGACGGAGGCGCGACGACTACGTTTCCGGAGTTCGGCGGCGGAGGGCGGTTGCTAAAAACTTGCGGCAGCGGTGGCGGGCGCAAACGGTGGAGGCGAGAGGTTGAAACCGGTTTGGGCTGCGGGGAATGACCGGGTGAGCCGGTCAGCTTTTGGACCATGTCCCTGAAATCGTCCTTGCTGATGTTGTACACTTGTGGCTGAGACTCGGCGGGGAGAGCGTGTTGCTTGTTGAAGGTGTTGTTGTGAGTGAGGCTTTGAGAAGAAGAGACAACAAACGTGGGTTTCTTAATGTTGTTGGGTTTGGAGATGTTATGTGAAAACTTGTTTAGTTGTTTCAGATAGTGGTCTCTGTTAGTCGTAGTGGTCGGAAAAGATGATGATGGGTCTAAAGGAGATTGATAGTGTTTGTGATCCATTACTCTTCTTTCTGATCTCTCACTCTAGCTGGGTTAGTAGAGACTAGAGAGACTTGGCAAGAAAAAAGGGGTTAAATGATAACCTCCTTTACCAGCTATGCATTCACTACTAGACCCGAAATCTTTTTAATAGATAATATTATCACTCATTAAACCTTGTCAGAGAGACTTGAAGAGTAATGTGTATATATATGGGTATAGAACTAACAAAGTTAATTCAGTCGAGAACAAATAAATTTCTATCTCATAAGTAAGTTATTATGATTTACTTTTTGTAAGTGTTTATTGAATAATATTAGTAAGTACTCAAAATCTAAGTCGCTTATAGCTATTAATTTAAAAAAAAAATATGTATAAAGGAGGAGACGTGGGGGGAAGATTAATTTTTTTGGGGGCTTAAAAGATGAGGTCAAGTTATTCATCAAAGTGTTTGTTGCCAGTCACTATAAGAATAATTAATGAGTAAAAGAGTGAGTGATGAAATTAATAGATGGGGAGAAAAGAAAAAGGAGACATATATGGCCGTTTGTTTTTCTTTTTAATGGATGTATAATGTAGATGAGGGGTCGACCTCATAAGAGGGTCGGTTAATAAATCAAACTTTGACTGTACGTTATACAACAAATTTGAATATAAAAAGTGTTGTATATATATATATATATATATATATATATATATATATATATATATGTATACTTCTAATAAATTTCATTTAATTTCAATATTTAGAACAACAATTATAATTATATATCCATCCAGCCGGCCATGAAGTAATTTTAGCTTAATTTGTGGCATCAATAATCGAGTGATGTAATTGTATTTTGGAATATCTAGATATGTACTACATCATTTATCACTTGTTTTATTTTCTCTTTTTTTTTTCTCCTTCCCTTCTTTCTACCTACATAGTACTAACAGCTCTATTTAGTTTAAAAGTATATAATTTTAGCATCAGCACGCATCATCATCATAATACAAAAAGGAATTTTACTATGTAAAAAAAAATGAAGGAAGAGAGGAGGTACGTTACAGAAAGTGATATTTTAAAAAAATATTTTGACAGATTTTCTTTCGAACTACAACCCAATTGCTTGAAAGAATCAACTTTCATTAGGTAAAATTTAACTGGTATATATATATTTATATATATATATATATATATTCATGCAAGCCTCTTAAATACGACAAATTATTGGTGCATGGTTAGAGACCACTATATATATGTTTATAGTTTTAACTAATATTCATGGGACATATAATCAACATGCAGAGATTAATTAAAGCAACAATAATCTTGGATCATATATGTAATAATTTTTCAATACGAGGGAAGTGTGTTTGATTTCTTAAAATAGCTAGTGTTTTTGCAGAGTCTGTGGAGAAAGTATTTAGACAGCATTTTTCTTTTCTTTTCTTGCATTATGTCATTCAAAAGTAGAAAAAGAAAACACCAAAAGTTCTGATCAGAAAAAGAAACTAAGAAATAGCTAATATTCTTCACGTCATAAAAACTTTTATTAAAAAGGACGGAACTGGTCTGTTTCTATCTCCCATGATCTAAGAGAAGCACACTAATGTGCATATTTACTTGCAAAGGATGGAGCTTCTTTTATATATATGGACAACTTTGTTCCCAACTCCCCATTGATTTGTCCTGAGTTAAATCTTCAATTGCTTACTGATAGAATTGGAATTCAATTGCTCCTTGGTTCTTACCTTTTAGTGATTAAAAGGAACGTAATGGAGGTCTCAATTCTAACGTGCAGGAATATCCTAAGCCCTAGCTAACTGTTAATCTTATCTGATAAAATCTTTGAAGAGTTAGTCAACCTTTTCTTTTTCATTGTGTATATTTTTACGTGCATTTTTCGGGTCTGTAATAGGTTCCCTGTTCTTGATTTGTATATTTATTTATTTATTTTATATACATTAAATAATATTAATTATTAGTTTGTTAAGAATTCTAACCCAAAACTTATTTCTTTCTCTCTTTTCTCTTTATTAACAAACCAATTTTATCTCTCTTATTTTTTTATTTGACACCTTTAGAAACAAAATTATTAATTTTAAAAGATAAAACACACCAATAATTATCAAACACATAAAAAAATTAAAATTAAAACTAAAATTTTGAAACATTTTTTCTTGATGAAGTTATGATAGTTTCCAAAAGAGTTAAAATTAGGTTTAAACATATTTTGGTCTTCGTAAGTTAATATTTTTTTTTAATTTTAGTTCTTGTAAATTGATTTTTTTCTAATTTTAATTTCGGTAAGATATTTTCTTCATTTTAGTTAATGTAAATTTATATTTTTTAATTTTGTTATTGTAAGATTATAATTTTTTGTCATTTATAATTCTCATAAGTTTATATGTTTAGAAAGATCAAAGTTAAAAAAATACAAATTTATAAGAACTAAAAATGAATAAAATATTTTACAAAGATTAAAATTAAAAAGACATAATTTTACAAGAATTAAAATTAAAAAAAATAAACTTATAAGAATTAAAAATAAAAAAATGTTAACTTAAAAAAATAAAAAGCATATTTAAACCTAAAAATTATTATCTTGGGGTATTAATATCTATGCAAGGAGGATGAGTTAACGTTTTTTAACAAATATTTATATGTATATTTGTAAATCAATTTTTTCTCACATGCTTAAGTGCATGTTTGGTTTAGTATTTCCAACCAAGGATTTACGTTCAATTTGAAGCAAGTATTGTATTGATTGATTTTATATTTTTATATGAATTTAACGTAAAAATTAGGAAAATATGCGCTTTCAAAAAACTTAAATCTAAACACTCAATAAAAAACAATATTATTTACTAACTATGTCCTATACTTTTAAAACTTACCATATTCCATAATAAATAAATAAATAACTTATTATATATATATATATATATATATGAATTTATATCTTTTAATGATTCAAAATTTAAATTATAATTAATTATTAAGTACGAAATAAATCATATAAAAAATATTCAATTTGTGTGTACTGCCTGCAATAAAGATTTATTATTGTTTTCGAAAAAAAATAACTTTATACAATGTCATGGTAAAAAAAACTTTATATATATATAGTTTTTTTTACATTACAATGGTAGCATGATTGTTAACTGTTAAAATTAACCATTATAAACATATTTGACCTTCTGAATTACGTGAAGGGAGTTAAAATCCATTTTTATAACTTGGAGCCAGTGATTCACGGGGTGAGTGTCAGTTTCAGTCACCGACAACACCCTCTGTATAGTCAAACTTGCTGCAGTACACATGGTAATAACGTTTGAAGCTTGCCTTGGTTGTTATGCTTATGAACCGATCTAGCCACCGCACATAATGAATAACAATATTTAAATTCAATTAAGTCATCCATCTATGCCCATGGTCAATGATAGAGTGAATAGGATAGCCACATACAAAAAAAAAGATAGGAAAACTAGTTTTATTCTTTTCTGCTCAACATTTTTTTTATTGTTTTTAATTTTCTAAAGAAAATGTTAAAATATTCGTGTTCTTAAAACATTAAATGTTTTTAATTTGAATATTAATTTTTCTTTAATGTATATTATTTTAAATAACTTAAAAGATGTTAAAAGGATTTCTCATTGATAAAGAAACCAGCGAATATACTTAGTATTATTAAAAATTTACTATGTAAAAAGGAATTAAAAGTATATAATTTTAGCATCAGCACCCATCATCATCATAATACAAAAAGGAATTTTACTATGTAATAAAAAATGGAGGAAGAGAGGATGTACGTTACAGAATTTTCTTTCGAACTACAACCCAATTTTCGTGAAAGAATATGTTGGGAATAAATTTATATGCCTACGATCCAATCCAACTCATCATGTAATCAATTCTAATTTTAATAATAAAATAGTATTTTATTTTTATTGTCATATTTCACTATTTGATTAAATGGTCCATTTGATAACATTCTTGATTAAAATTAAAGACTTGTTATTATAATAGAGATTATGATAATGAGAAACAAGTTTGTTCTAATTTTAATATAAATCGTTCTTGATCATAGGATTATTGTAAATAAGATATCAATAATTCGAATAGATTAATATATATGTGATAATATTTATTGGATAAATATTAATAGATCTCATTTATTAATTTGCATATATAGATGAGTCACATGTTGATGTGATCATTGAACTGACTCAATTGAAATTTTTTAATGGTTAAAATTTATCCTAAATTGTCAATAGAAAATTCTCAAGAAGAGGTATAATAGTTTTCTTTGACATGAGATTGTCATATTAATTAACAGGTTATTTGTTATATTTTGATTTCAGACAGCTAATGCTTTAGAGCACTTGTTGAATGAATATTAGATATGATTAAATACTTGTAAAATTAATTATTAATCAAGAAGGAATCCATCAACTCTTGGTAATGAGTTTGAACTCTATGAATAAAATTATATCCTAACCAGGAAAATTAAATGAAAGAAAAAATGAGTTTCTTAAGTCATTATGAGTTATCTCCCCATGCATGTTCATGTATTTGTGTTTTGGAACTATGATAATTCTACCACAAGAATAGGATCCATGAATGGGTGATTTTCTTGATTGAAATAAGTTTTTTTTGTTTAAATTCTACTGTTATACTTTTTAATTTGCAATCCAAAAATTTCCTGTGTTTGAATCAAACTCACAATGCATGTTCACTGTGTCCTTGAGTGATGACCTGGGTTGGCTAGGTATTGCAAATTCAATTGGGGAATCTAGTATTTTTTATAGCACCTCAGCAATTGTTATCACTAACCAAACATATTTTACTCATTTCTAGGAGTTATGATTAAAAGAAAAATAAGTTAAAATTAGAAAATATTTTTTTGGTCATGTTAAAATTAAATTTAAAGTTTGATTTTTTTAAGTGAAGCAATGCACTTAAAAAAATAAAATGCACTTATAGCCATTAACTAAAAAATGAATAAATACCCATTGTGATCCCTGAAAGTATGAGGCGCTGATAGATATAAAGGTTTAGAGAAAGTGTGGTTTCAATTCAATATTATTCATTGTGCTAATGACCATATATATATACACACACACACACACACACACACACACACGTGAGTGAAACTAAAACTACTAACAACATGCAATCTATTTTATCTAGGATATTTAGATAATCATTGTTTCTAATTACCTAGAATACATTTGAACTTTAGATCATCATTATTTCAAATTATCTAGAATACATTTGAACTTTAACTCCATTGTTGTTATCTTTAATTCAAATTGTTGTTACGCACTAATATTCCCCCACAAGATGTAGTTTCACTCGACAATGTGCATCTTGGTTTTTAAGTCCTTGAATCTAACAGTTGCTAGTGGTTTGGTCAGGATGTCAGTGATCTAATCCTTGGTGGAGACATATGAGACTTTGATTTTTCCAGCTTGGACCTGTTCACGGACAAAGTGATAGTCCAAGGATTAATGTTTCATTCGTGAGTGCAACATCGAGTTTGAGCTCAAGTATGTGCACCAACATTGTCACATAAAATAATGAGAGACAAGCTAAGTGGTACTTGGAGCTCTGAAAGTATGTTGTGAAGCCACATAACCTCTATGCTTGCAATTGTAACAACTCTATATTCAACTTATGTTGTTGATTGAGCAACGGTGTGTTGTTTCCTAGAGAGCCAAGAGATAGAGTTGCTTCTAAAGAAAACAGTGTGAGCTAAGGTCGAGGTTTTATCGTCAGCATTATGCCCCCAATCTGCATCACTATAAGTAATCAAGTCTAGTGGGGTTGGTTTCTTAATGATGATGTCAAGGTTGATGGTGGATTTGATGTATCGAAGAAGCCTTTTAAGGTGTTAGAGGTGGATATTGGTTGGTTTATGCATGAACTAGGCAAGTTTATTGATGGCAAATGAGAGGTCAGGTTGGGTAAGGTTTAGGTATTGCAAGGCTCTAATGATTTGACAATATTGGGTGGCACCAATGGTTGGTGTGTTCCATCATGTAACTTGAGAGTTGCTGTTATAGATAGGGGAGTGGGAGATGGTTTGGATTCTGTCATGCCAAAATGTTCAAGGATGTCTCTTATGAACTTATGTTGGGAGAGTTGAATGCCAAAGGTAACGGGAACTAATTCAACACCCAAGAAATAATGTGGTGTGCCCATATTTTTTAGAGAAAAATAAGGTGACAATGAGGCTTTGAAGGCAACCATGAATCTTGTGTCACTACCTATAAGTAAAAGATCATTCACATAGACCAAGAAGTAGGCTATCACATGGTTGTTGGTGTATATAAAGAGAGATGTGTCACATCTACTTGTGTTGAACCCATATGATATAATGACCGATTTTAAAGCATTGTGAAAAGCTCTCGGTGCTTGTCTTAGACCATAGATTGCTTATGAAGTTTGAAAGCATGATCATGGTGTTGAGAGTCTTTGAGGCCAGGAGGTTAGGTCATGCATACTACTTCTTCATGGAGGGATCCTTGAAGGAACATATTGTTGACATCAAGTTGATGCATATGCCAGCTATTGCCAAGGGCTATGGTGAGGATGATCTTGATTGTCTATGGGTGAAACAATGACACAAATGTTTCTTTGAAGTCAATTATGAGGTATTGCGTGAAGCTTTTAGCTACCAGACACACCTTATAGCAGGCAACTAAATCTTCTAGGTTCCTTATGACTCGAAAAGACATTTGCAAGCAACAATGTTTTGACCTTTGGGCGGAGGGACAAGAAACTACGTACCATTCCTAATGAGGGCATCAAATTCATTTGATATAGCTTGACACCAATGATGATGTTGCATGGCCTATCACACATTGGATGGTTTTGTGTTCTCTAAGAGAGGATGTTTGGAGGTAGTGTATGCTCTCTTTAGTTTAAAAATGTTTTTTTGGGACCTTTTTATCATGGAATATGTATGATTTGGAACAATGGTTGCATTGATAGGGTTAGTGGAAACAAGATTTTCTTGAATAAGTGATAAAGGAGGAGAATCATTACCTGGTGAGGACAATGGTAACAAGGGTTTTGCAGGCGTGATTGTTGAGATGGGGACCATTATGGGGAAGGCATGGTGGGAGTTACTAGGTTAACTATTGGAAGTGTGAGGAATAAGAGTTGATTTGGAATGGTGTGTGGAGTTGTTTGGGTTTGGATGGTTAGAAGTAATGATTGGTATGAGAAAATTGTTTTATGAAATGATACATGGGAGGTTTATATTTTATTTGCAGTTGGGTCAAGACATTGGTAGGAATTTTGGGTGGGTGAGTAACCAAGGAAAATGCATAAAGTGGATCTTGTTTGTAGTTTGTGATTTGTGTAGGGTTGTAACCATGAGAAGCATAGACATCCAAAGGAGTGTAAGTGTTTAGGGTTGGGTTCAGTTTTGTGAAGTGTTTGGAATAAAGACTATATGTTTAAGTCTGGGGTAGGCAGACTGTTGATGAGGTAAGTAGTAGTTTCGAAGGCAACGATCCAAAAATTTGGTGGTAATTTAGAATAATGGAGAAGAGCATGACTAGTTTCTACAATATGGCAGTGGCATCTCTCTGTAGTGCCATTTAGTTCTAGTGTATAGGGTGGTGTTGTATAGTGAGAAATGTCATGAGTGGATAAGTATGTTTTCAATTGAAGAAACCCACCGTCGTTGTCAAAATATAATGCTATAAGAGGTAAATTAAAATACTCTTCAACAAGATGTTTGCATTTTTGGAAAATAATAAAGAGATCATGTAACTCCTCAAAACCAATCGGATTTTCATGAGTGAATGGCAGTAGTGACTTCTTTACATTCCTTTTCAAGACCATTAAGGGTGTGGATGATGACATCATCATCATCCATGGGAGTGGTGACAATGGGAAGTTCATGTGCAATGGATTTAATACCTTGAAGGACTTCAATGACAAATTTGGTCCCTTTTGTATAGCGAGAAAAATGTTCTTTGAAATGCATGATGCATAGTAATGATATCCCACACTTCCTTGGAATTCTTGACATTACCAAGCATAGTAATGACAGTCGAATTCATGAAGGTGGTGATGGCATGTAGGATTAGTTGATCCTGTCGAATCCATCAACAAATCCCATCCAGTTGTAGCCTACAAGGAGAGCATTTATTTGGACTCTCCAGGCTAGGTAGTTTGATCCAATCAACTTGATAACAGATTGAGTATTGAGGACAATTATTATTGAGCAGCTTCAGGGGTATGGCAATGTTATTAGCTGTGAAAATCATGTTTGCGGCTGTTGGATCAGTGCTGCTAAGCAAAGCTGTCGGTACCATATAAAGGTTTAGAGAAAGTAGGGTTTTAATTCAATATTAATCATGGTGCTAATGACCATATATATACATGTGAAAGAAAGTGAAACTATTAACAACATGCAATCTATTTTATATAGGATAATTAGATAATCATTGTTTCTAATTATCTAAAATACATTTAAACTTTAGATAATCATTATTTCTAATCATCTAGAATACATTTGAACTTTAATTCAACTTTTGTTATCTTTAATTCAAATAAATTCAAATTATTGTTATGCACTAATAACATATTAGTCCTTGAAAGATGAAAATTTTAAATTTAATCCTTGAATGTTCAAAAATATCATACAAATTTCAATTATTCTTTTTAAAATTTCAATATATTCAAATTTCAATCCTTAATCCTTGAATGTGCAAAAATATCCTTGAATGCGCAAGATGATACAATCATTAAGTCTTTTTCAAATTTTAATCTACTCCCATGTTGCATACAAATTACTAGCATAAATATCATCATATTCCCTCACCTCTATTCTTTATCCCTCATATTTTTCACCTTCCTCTTACTAATTCTGCCATTTAGATTATACTAAAACATGAACCTAATGTATGAATGATTACATAGTAGTAGTTAGCGACTAAATCCAATATTTTGTTAACAAAATTTTATAAAGTTCCAAACCAAATCTTCTACCCAAATCAAGTTATTATCTTATATACTATTAATATGTGTACAATGTTAAGTTAATTAATTCATTAATCTATTTTATAGAATAACATTAATCACGAAAAGACAATTAAAAAAACTTGAGAATCACAAAAGGGAGAAAAGTAGAAGCATTAGAACAATTTCCTTCCATACCCTTTCAATGGGGCAAGTGTAATACATTTCACCCCTGTTTTTTTAGTCTTTTCATTTTTTTTTTCACATCATTGTTCAAGGATTGGATATTAGAGGACATAATCCTCTGGTGGCACGTGAAGCATGTGTCATTTTTCATTCTTTTGATCATATTTGGAGTGTAAAGAGTGAAAAATTTTAAGGATGAAAGAGGTGTAAGTGGGAGGGTTGACATAGGATCCATGTGATCAATTGACACATGATTGTTGATCAAAGTGAAATGATGAAACATATCAAAAAATGTAAACATATCTAATTGATTTAGTTTGTCTTAACAAACAATACCTCTCAACATTGGGTTTGCATACATATGAATATTTAATGTTTTATTTATTATGTTTGTTTTATCTTTCATAGAATAAATGAATATTCTTTATAGGATCATTAAAAAAACATGAAAGAGAAACGAGTCAATAAAAAATGCTACCTACTTTATCAAAAGGTGTGCCAAGAGTTAGTTTTATTGCGCAAAAGCATATATGTTCTTTGACACAAGATATGAAATGTGAAAATAGCAAGATAAACAAGTTACTTTATCACATCAAAGGTACAAGTTGATGATTTGCATTAAATGCAATATTAAATGTCCCAACGAACACTTACATCAACAAACAAAGAAGATAACTTAACAAGTCTCAACAATAATTACCTCTCGAAAGCTACCAATATATACCTGAATATTTGAAGTTTTCACATGAGAAACTACACACGTGAACAAGATGCCTTTGCATTCAAATTTTCCCATTTAATTCTCTCAGTTATATACATAACTCTCCTCATTTGTATATCCGAAGAGTTTGAGCTGAACTCGTATACTCATCCGCAAGATGATACAATCACTAAGTCTTTTTCCCTTAACCAAATCTCTATGATTTGGTGGATTTGGTGGATTAAATGTAGTCTCAATGGTGGAGACAAATCAATTTAAAATCCTCTTGTATCTTAATGTCTTATTGTTTTTAAGTGTTTATCTAACCTTGAATTTTGTTTCAAATATAAGTAAGATACATAACTCTCAACTCATTTATATATCATAAGAGTTTAGACTTGAATTGAAACTTTGTATACCTGTTTGTAAGATGATACAATCAATAAGTCTTTTTCCTTAACTAAACTTTGTGATTGGTTGAAGTCTGAAGAGGTTTTAATTCAAAGAATACTTATGAGTTTGTTTGAAGGGACAATTGTAAAACTACTTGGATTTAAGCCCAAAGTGACTTGGGATAAAATACTTGTAACCTCATACAAGTTATAGTGCATCCTTAAAATATTTATTAACTTTCCTTTTTACTATTTTCTACATAAGTTAGGATTTTAGTATAAAACTAAAATAAAATTCTACATAAATATATTTTTATCAATAAAATAAAATAAAATTAGAATTTATATAAAAAGCATAAACATTTCTATCTATATCATTTTATATTTATCAACTATTTAATAGATAATTTTACTCATCACTTATAAAATAAAGGATATTGATGATCAGTGTCCTTAAGACATTGGCTAAAGAACTAAAATGATAAAATATTTATTATAAAAATTATAGGAAAACATTAAAAAAAATCATGAACATAGTAATTTCATACATCTAAATAGTTTTTCTCCTTTTAATCCCTTAATCAAGTCCTTAAGGACACTAGTTAACACTTGTCTAAAATAAATTAGCTTAACTAACCTTTCAATAATTTTGCTAAACCTAGTCTTTATCTATCGTTTTTCATTACGTGTCATTTTCGGGTTGACTGTTAGATTTTTCTTTATTTTAAAAATACATTTGAAAGTTGAATAAATATATTAAAAAATAAAAACTAATAAATTAATCAAATTGTATCATAAAAATTAAGGAGTGTAGTTCAATTGGTTAAATAATGCAAGTAGGTTGTTACAAATTTTGCTAAACCTAGTCTTTATCTATTGTTTATCATTATGTGTCATTTTCAGGTTGACTATTTGATTTTTCTTTATTTAAAAAATACATTTGAAAGTTGAATAAATATATTAAAAACAAAAACTAATAAATTAATCAAATTGTATCATAAAAATTAAGGAGTATATTTCGATTGGT
The DNA here is from genome assembly GCF_000004515.6 of Glycine max. Classification (NCBI taxonomy): domain Eukaryota; kingdom Viridiplantae; phylum Streptophyta; class Magnoliopsida; order Fabales; family Fabaceae; genus Glycine; species Glycine max. The sequence continues at coordinate 44,539,499 of NC_038250.2, forward strand.
TAAATAATACAAATAGGTTGTTACAATTTTTTTAATATCTGTATTTGATTCCTACGAATAAAAAATAATACTTGTATAATAAAAATCATTTTCTCCATTGGTTTGGAATTGATATTACATCCTGAGTAAGTTGTTATATTTGCTTTAAATTACATTTTGTCTCAAAATTGAATTGTTATGGATCCTTCACCAAAATGATTTCTTTATCATACTTTATTTATCTTTTAGTCAAATTTTGAATTAGTTAAAGTCTCATTCTTTAAATGAACCACGTAATTAAGATTAAAAAAATCAAATTATGAATATCCATAGTAAAGTTTGTATTGTACAAGCTATAATTTATTTAGAACGAAAAATAATACTATTAAATATAACAACCAAATCTAATAGTGGTATAGTTTATCAAACGGTAGAAATCAATCCATGAATATTTTAATATAAAAATTTAAAAATAGTTTTTTTCTACCACTATACACATAGATCAACCCATGTAAAATTATTTTAGTTTTAACTATTAATATCGAGTAGGAGAATTTGTGATGATTTTGGAGGATTATATCCTTAGGATTCAAATCCAGTTTCTTACAAAATTTTCTTACCTTAATTATCATAAGGATCAACGCGGGTAAGATTTGTGATGATTGAAAATAAATATAATTTTTTTTCCTTACATGAACTTAAATAAAAATTTATAATATCTTCTTGACTCTTGAGTATTTTAACCCAAAACCTTACACACATACATCAGAGGGACACGAACTCAAACCGTTTAAGCTTCTCCGAGTTTTGACCTACAACACTCTCGAATCCCCTCTTGTGTGTTGTAGCCGCCCCGTGACCATCAATGGCGGAAACTGCTGTCGACAAATCCCAATCTCTCGCTGAGGTACTCTTTCTTCCTTCATCTCTCTTGAATCTCTTTTCTCCTTTCAATTCCGCTTCCAGAATCTTCGTTTTCATTCGAGTTCCTTTTATCTTATCAATCAATTGGAAATTACAAATCAGACCCTGATTTAGTTAATCCACAATCTGGAGTACTTTGAACTAAATCTTGATTAGGTTTCAACTGTACATTTTTTTTTCTTTGGTAGGATATTGTTTTTAAAGTGCTTCTAGTGTATGTCATTAAAAATTGAAATTTGAGCTTAATGTAATCAATCCATGACATTTTCTGATCTGTTACATCTACCGAAAATTCTAAGCCTGATCTATATCATGGGCGCCAAGTTAAGTCTCTATATTGGCCAAATAACGTTATTCTAGGGTGTATTGTTTTAGGTTTTGGTAGAATTGATGTTAAATTAAAATAATTGAGGTTTGAGACTAGTTTAGAAATGAGAGAATAGAAGGGTTTATTTTTGTTTTGATGATAATGTAAAATCACTTTTGAACTGTAATTATTGATTTGTTTTTGTGGGTATGTACACATTGAATCAGTTTTGTCAACGGAAAAGCAGAAGATTTCCAATTCTCTCAAAAAGTCAAAATCAATTCTACTCATTGCAGAATGATTTTGTTTAAAAAAAGCTCAAACATGAGGAAATACTATTGGAATGAATTTTATCTGCTGCAATTGGGGTTTTGAATCAACCAATCTGACATTAATCTTTCATTCAATTGTTGTATTTAAACCTGCTGTTTATTTTATATTGCTTATAGTATGAGAATGACAAAAATAATTGATACTAGGTAGACAATACAACATTGGGGATTTTGCAAGTTATATATATATGTCTGTATGTATGTATGCGTAGTCCTTTAGTATATGGCTAAATAATGGAGTTGCCAGCTTTATTCACTGTGGATGATAAATCATTTATTTGAACTCCATGTCATGGACATTGGAATCTTCATAGATAGAATTGCTGAAGCATGGTGGCGTTGCTAGCTTCTATCTTTCCAGATAGGTAGTGATGGCCTTTTCCCTGAATTTCCTCAGTTCAATGTATAATGTTTTACGCCTTGACTTTGTGTTCTCTATCATTATGATGGTCGGTCTTCTGTTTTCATATAGAGGGTAAGATGAAGATAGTGAGTGACAATTGTTTTCTTGACTTGCAGGAATATTATGTGAAGGATAAGCAAACAGCTGTAGTTGAAAAACCTGTTGAGGTCAAAGAAGTTGAAAACCCAGAGGAGGCTGCTTCTGAGGAACCCGTTGCTGAGAAAACTGTGGAAGAAACAACTCCTGTTGCCCCTGCAGTTGCTCAGGAAAGCAGTGAAGTCACCCCTCCTCCTGCTGAAGAAAGCACTGAAGAGCAAAGTAGTGGAAATGTTGAAGAAAACTCTGGCAATGAAGATGCAGCTGAAGAGACCCCTGAAATTAAGGTAACATTTATTTAATTGAATCACTTTTCTAGAATTGGTACTTGAGTGCATGATAAGCAAGGCCAATATTCCTTCCTTCAATTTGTTCATATTTATGCTATTTTTTTCCAGCTTGAAACTGCTCCAGCAGATTTCCGTTTTCCAACTACAAATCAAACCAGGCATTGCTTTACCCGATACGTTGAATATCATCGGTGAGTCATACTTGGTTGCCTTTTATTTCCACTGAGCTCATTGTTCACACTTCACACACACTATTCATTTATTTTAATATTCGAAACTCTTGTGCAGATGCGTAGCTGCCAAGGGAGAAGGTGCACCAGAATGTGACAAGTTTGCCAAATATTATCGTTCTCTTTGCCCTGGTGAATGGGTATGTATTTTAGCATTGGACATTGTTGATTATCTGCTAAGTGCTAGGGTCTTCTTGTCTAATGAGATTTATTTACTGACATTTCTTTTTGCTAACATAAAATTTCCATCCGTTTATGGTCTTATTGTATTCTATTTTATGGAAATGGAGTTACATCTTTACTAGTAATATAAATTCTTGTAAAAGATTTTATGATATGCTACAATTTTAGCATTTCTTTTGTTTTTTTATCCACTTCTCATGATATTTGACTTCATGCTAAATAGAAAAATATTGAAAGATAGACATTGATATCGATGAAAAATGACACTAGAATAACAACCTTAGTTATTAAATATGTAAGGCTGCTTTATGGAGAGGAAGATTTCCTTGTTTTCATGTATAGAGATTAGAGGGAGGTCTTAAGTTGTGGTTAATGTTCCTATATATTAGTAGATGCATGATACTATGGACACTCAGTTTTAATTTCTAGATGTTTAATTTCTATCAGGCTATCAGCTAATCTATCTCTTTATCATCTTTAACATGTTATTATTCCTTCTCAGATAAACCATGCTTCAGTTACATGATAAAGTACTTCATATGAAGATCTTCATTTTCTTTAAATGATTAGAACCATTTTTTTGTTGTTTACAATAATTAAAGCCTCCTTGAACGGAAAAGCCCCACTTGATTGACTTGTAAAGCATTAACAAGAGAATAAACCCAATGTAATAGAGATGAGTGTTATGTTGTATGTGTGGAAATCCTTGACAAGATAGGATCAAGAATGAGTGTGTTAAAGAGTAAGTTGGAATAGTACCTATTGTAGAAAATATGGTAGAGTCTTGTCTTAGGTGGTTTTTGGCATATGTGAAGACCTATAGAAGCTCTAGTAAGGAGAGTAGATCATACGGAAGAGAACTCTATAGCTAGAGAGTAAGTTGGGACTTGGGAATTGATAGAAACATAGATCCAGAGGTGGGCCTTGATATTGGGCCCAAACCAAAGATATGGAGGGTTTACAAAAGAAAGAAAGGAAAGGGAATATAGAATGATAATGGTGACGTGGCTGATGGATGCGTGATGTGCATGGGCGTGTGGCTATATAAGCTGTTATGGTGAGAGAGAATAGAGAGAGAAGAATCCTGTTAGAATTGTGGGGTCATTGTGAGTGACTTGGGGAGCACTGTGTGCTTGGGAATTGATAGTCTTCCACTATCAGTTTGTTATCGGTATTCCTTGCCAATATTCTTGTAATTGTTTCCACCATTTATATACAATTACAAGCACTTTTCATCATTCTGTTATTATCATTACTATTTCATCTAATTTTTCATATATAAACTCATCAGGAATGATAGTATCTATTGTAGAACATATGGTAAATCTTGTCTTAGGTGGTTTGGGCATTTGTGAAGACCTATAGAAGTTCTATTTAAGGAGAGTGGATCATGGAAGATAACCCTATATAGCTAAAGGTAGAGGGGAGAAACATCATGTCATCATTTGATCCATGTAGTTGACCCCACTTGGTAGGAAAATGCCTGGTTTTTGTTGTTGTTAATGTTCTAAACACTTTTGGAGAAGATTAATGTCTGATATAATTCACACAAATAGTGCGTAGTGATCCGAGCTGGCTTATATATTGCTTAAATTGATTGTCACTTCCCACATGTGTGAGGGCTAACCTCAAGTTTCACATTTAGAACCAAAAAGTGAGTTACTACTTACTTGGCTTTAGAGTTCAAAATTATCATGGGTAATATTTAGTATTTACAGTAACTTGGTATTTTAAATAGATGCTTGATGAATACATTTTCAGTAGCAGTTGCCATCAGGTCAAATAAACATGATTTTGATTTCTTTTTCATTTCTTCTTTTTCTTAATGGCTTATGTAGACATTTCAAAAAAATTGTTTCTTTTTTCCTGCTACTATCAATCTTGAAATTGTGAATATGTGCTAACATCCTGTTTTGATTACTTTGCCTATGCATCAGATTGACAGATGGAACGAGCAAAGGGAGAATGGAACATTCCCAGGCCCGCTGTAGGTGGTGTGCATAACTGAAATGGCTGCACAATTCGTTTTTCAGTATTATATTTCAAATTGCTAGAGATAAACTCCCATACATTTGGGGAATGTACGCATTGGCCTAATAAGAAATTTTGGATATATGTTTGAACTAAGCTTGAGTTATACAATTTTCAGGAAACGCACCTGGTGAAATGTCCAGAGATATATGCTATAATTTAACTGGATTCTTTAAGCTGAGGGTTCTTTGGTATTCTATAAACCCCATCCCCATCCCCTCCGGAATTCAAGATGAAATCCATGTTACTTCAGAAAGAAAAGAAAAACGTTTATTTTTGTCATTTATTTTACCAAGTTTTTGCAATTAAGTAATAGTCTGAGAAAATAATATTCTTTGAACATGAAAACAGATTTACTGTAGCTTTTGTTTGACTTTGGAAAACATTTTATTATTCGTTTTATAAAAAAAATGAATATTTTGAGAAATAATATGTTGTTCTCTCCCCTTCGAAAAGAATATTCGAACAGTATGCTTTCTATGTGGAAAAGAACTAGACGGAAGGAAGAAAGTAGGGTAGAAAAGAAGCATAGAGAAAATCAGTAAAAATTGGACAAATTTTCAAGTTTGGATTGAGAGAAAAAGTAGGGAAAAGGAGAAAACGCGAGAGTTTTTCTTTATTTGATTGAATTGTTTAGTGGAAAGGAAGAAAATAAATTAGTGATATATTGTATTTTTTACCCAATAAAATAAGAAAAACAAAGTTTTGCACTGAATAAAAGAGAAATAGATGGGTAGAATTAAAGAGTACATTATTTTTTTACCCAATATTAATTCGTCTATGATTAAACATTGAATCTTAAACAATAGATCAGTGTGTTGACTAGTTGAATAACCATTTTAATTTTAAAAACATTGCATAAAATAGTATAAAGTGAAAGATGAAAGCAGGTTTAAAGTAAGGATTTAAAATATTTAAATGTATAGTGAATCTTTAACGGTACTTCAATTACCAATGATTATTGATTAATGTTCTATGGTGAAAAAGAGTAGTTTTCTTTTTAAGATAAAGGGAAAAAAAGAGAGTAGTTAAGCTGCTTATTTCATATATATATTTTTTAGAAATGCGTATTTTAATACAATAAATATTTTACAATGTACTAGATCCAGTAAAATAAAATAAAAAATTATAATGTACTAGTAAAATAAAAGACTCTGATAAACAATGGAATATTTATGGTCCCTAAAGTCGGGGACCATTAAGGATTCTCGCAATTTTTAAAAACAAATGGACCATGGGTCAGAATCGTTCACTTTGAAAACAACAGATTATCAATGGAACTAAATTTTGGGATTGGGACCATTGAAACTGCCCCGTTAAAGAATTTTGTTAACCCCACTTGATGGATGCATTTTGCCCCCCTAGAAAATTACTTACTCTATACTTCCGATGGATTTTTATGCGTTTCTTTACAGAACTTTAAAAACACAAAAAAAATGTATTTTTCTAATTATAAATAAAAACAAATTCAACACTGAGTAATGAGTATTTATACTTATAGTTTCATCTGAGATTAGACTTAGACTATAAGACAACTATGTAGTTCCTATTTTTTTTTTTAAAAGAAATTGGAGTCTAGGTTATAAAAATACAAAATATATATGTTCATGATAAGGGTAACATTTATCTAGGGATAAAATTTGATAACTAATATTAGTATATTTGCATTAATTCAATTTTCAAAAAACTAAACCAAATCAAAAAAAAAAAAAATACAAACTTTTAAATTTTTTTAGTTAATAGTTTATTTAATTTTTGGTCCTTTAGCCGCATATATGGAAATAAGTTAACAACGTGATTTATCAAGATGCAAAAGTTGAAACTAGTAGCTCTGAAAATCTACGTCAAAACTGCCTCCAAAAGCATCTCCAAACACGCTATTAATCAGTTTAGTGGTTTGTAACAAATTTAGATCGTTTCTTGAACACTCTTAATTATCTCACTACATGTGCATGAATAATTACATAGAAGCTCAAGGTTTCCAGTTAAAAAAAAAAAGAGAAAATTTTAAAATAAGTCAAAACTTGAAATTCAAGGTCTGTCTTGAGGAGGAGGAAAATAATATGGTACTACCATATGCTTTACTTTTACAATTTGAGTTTGGTAATGTCGATCTTTGGTGGAGGATATGTATATGCCTCATAGTTGATTTGTTGGCCCAAGGTACTCAGTTTTGTGAAAGTGGTTATCAGATCAACCTATAAAAAAAAGTAAAGCAGCCAAAGAAAACACAAAGTGAATTTTCAAACCAAACAAAAGCTTCAGGAACTTCATTGCTGTTCTGGATGGAGCTATATACATAGAGAAACTTACCTCATAATCTGTCTGAGAGACTGTTTCACGGCTCCGTTGGTATTTCTGAACCCATGGAGCAACATCAGGATCAGTGGCCAATAAGGTCTCTGTTGCAGTCTGATCAGGACCTAAGAATGCAGATAAAACAGCCAGCTGACCAAACACAAAAAGGAAATGAATTAGTAATATAAATGATTATGCTTTTTTTTCCAATTTATTTTTATCCTCTAGTCTCCATTTTGACATTCCAAAAGTCTGCAGCAGTGTGTATGAAAAAACATAATAAGTAAAGTAAAAACACAATGGATCTATGAAGTGTTCAACAAAAGGTGGGAAGGAACAACTTGAGCAAGAAGTTGTAACTTGCAAGGCTAACAACTAGTCCAAGATGGAGGAAACTAACAAATTTGTTAGTATAAGTGAACATTTGTATGGCCATTGAATGGTAAAACCAATGAGTCATGGAACAAGGGGTATCCATATCTTCTCACTTCCACACGATTCGAGTTAAAATATGCAAAGCCTTGATGTTGCTTTTTAAAGCATAATCATCAATTCATCATATAGCATTATAGTTTCGACAGACTTCTATGATCTGGACAAATAATGGTTTATTTAATAGAGAATTCGCTAGACTGAAAATGTCAAGACTTGCTTTTGTGATTTCACCTTGTTTATTTTATTTTAGATGTGAAACTGCTTTCATCTTTTCTAAAGCCACACTGAAGAGGGAAAAATACTGATAGGCTAGGTTGAACTTTGAACTTGCAGCATCTAAACCATGATCACAATTTCTACTCTGAGCTGTGCACATAGATCTTTGATTGTATGTATGACTTACTACATTTCAGTTAGCAAAAACAGCGATGAAATATGTGAAGTACCTGGCGAGGACCAAAGCCTACAGCAACAAACTTGTCTTTCATTTCCTGTACACTTGCCTTCTCCCATATTGGAACTCTTCCCTCTGGATCTGGGTCTTGAGTATCAGCCCTACCAAATTGCCTATCGAACAAACCCCACTGTTCCACAATAAAAATTGTATGAGTTTGCGAATAAGTAAAGATATTATTAAGCATATTATCAAACAAACCTACATTTGAGGATTGCCACCATAGAGATGTTAGTAAGCAGATTATAAGTAAAGAATATGCAAACCTGCCCATTCGATCCGTATGCATTGTACAGTGTTTTCCCTTTCTCCTCATTTCCACCACATTTTCGAATGGCAGCAGCTAAAAATGTAGCCTTGGCAGCACTTTGCGCTACAAAAATTAAGTCAATAAAGTCAGGGGAATTAGAACATATCTCCACAACTTCTACCCACCATAATCACAAATAATTTTTAAATAAGAGATCATATTTAACAGACATAGAATATACATGTGAAACAAGTATTGTTAATATCTATTAACCATTAACTAGGTGATGATAAAAAGTATAACCTGCAAAGTGGATCAGATCTGCATAGGAAATGGGTCCACCTTTGGAATATGAGTCTATTTCCTTTTTTGCTTCCTCTAATAAATTCATGGCAGCAGAAAGCCCTGTATTTTCTGGTCTACCTATTTCTGAGCTTCAGGCAGAATAAGAAAAATAAAAAGGAGAAAAGATTATGATTATTAGCAAGTAATGAAGCCAAAATTTCTCTTGCTTGAAAGTGAATTTTTTTTTCAAATTTAGCTGTGCTTTCTTATTAATTATCTTATAAATAAGAAAGCACAGCTTCCAATGAAAAAAAAAATCACCTTCTAAGAAGAGAGGGAAAACCTAAAAAAGCAGGAGTAATGGATGCAGCAATAACAACAATCTCAGTGTACCTTAACTAGTAGACAAACTGTTCTATAAAGAGAATTACAAAATCCACCTACGGTTATTTTTGTTAACATCATTGAATGTAAATTAAGGGGTTGTTTCATTTGAGAAAACATTTTTTGTTTGCACTTTATTTCCTTTTTTCAGAAGTTTGTATAGAAAACAATGAAAACAGCTTTTTTATTGTTTTTAATTTGAGCACTGCTATTTCGTACGATTCTTTTGTAGAACCAATTGCATGAAACAGTACATGTCTAATTTTGAACCAATAACATATCCACAGTTACACTTGACAGAATTCAAGACACACCAAAATTTGAAAAAACAACCAATAAGCTTGTTTCGTATATCTTTTACATAAATACTTTCATACCACTTAGCATTTTCCTTTTAATTTTCATTTCCTGTTTTCACTTTTTCCTATGTAAACTTCAGAAAATAGGAAACAAAGTAAAAATAGAAAATGAAAACAGAAAACATTTTCTCAAACCAAATGCCCACTTAGGTTCTATTAGTTATAGGGTACAATCTCATGAATATCAAACCCGGAAAGAAGTACCTGAACCGTATAGAGCCATTTGGACCACCCGATTTTGTTGCCTACAAACTTAAGCATCCGCAATCAGTATTCATTTTAAATGATGGAAAACAACTATGGTGCAGATGTACACACTTGTGTGTTTTTCTCACCTTATCATAAGTCAAAGCATCATTTAGAGCCAGTGTCAGTAAGGATGGGATAAGATCAGGATTTCCCTGAAAAACAGTCCTATGTCAAATTAGATTATATCCACAATAGGAGTTCTATTTTCTGGATGAATAAATAAATGCACCTTAGGAATTGCATAAATGTATAGTCAATTTTTACAGTTAAATGCAAGTCAAATATTATACCTTTATGGCTGTAAAAAGTGTTTCCTTAACCTTAGCTGTAAGAATAGAAAGAACTAACTCAGCTAAGATGAGAGATCAGTTGAATTTGACATGACTAATAGTCACATGAACATGTAGACCTAAAGAATCTTACATTGAAATTCAGAACGCTGTCTGCGCTGTATCAAGTCAGCAGCATTAGCCATTCCAACAAGCGATCCGGAGCTTCCAATCAATTCCTAAAAACAGATACAACTGACCGAAACTCATCATCACATTAATCTTATTCACAAGTATATATTGCATTAGATACTCAAAAGAACAATGCTATATGAAAACAGAAACAAAAGAAGGTAACAAATATGAAGAACCACTGGATTCCATGTTGACTGTAGAAAATTTGGATTAATCACGAGGCACGAGGCAAATCTAATGGTGCAACATGTTAGCCTTCCTAATTGAATTACTCTGTGATGATAACATAAAACTTGGAACAAAAGAAGAAAATAACACACACATAAAACTTGATGACTTTTTTGATTTCACTTGGACTTTGTCCTGAGACTTAGTTGTGCAAGATTTTGCAAAATTATCTCTAAAAAATAGAAGATGAAATGCTGGAAGCTATGGGAAGAAGAGATGTTCTTTTTTTCAAGGATGAGCTAGTGCAATCTTGAGATTCTTGACGTGCAAATCCTTAAAGAGAATTGAAGCTGTACCAGTTTTGTTTTATAAAAAATGAAACAGGGATCTTTTCAAAGACAATTGCTGGACCTATCTGTAGAAGATTATATTACACAACAAAATTGCAAAGAAAAATGGCTAAGAAGTAAATCTACTAAAGAGTCCATGACTTTGTCCTGATATGAGTTGCTGCAATTTGTTGGTCTAAAACCACTTAGATGAGACACTTGAAAACTGAAAAGGCTATGACCTATCTGGTGAGCATTTTTTTGATGCAAAAAGTCTTAATCCAAATGAGTCTAGAGCCTATTGGAATGTCTCACACACTTCCAAAAGATCTTGTAATGTTCAAATATTGTAATAAAAAGTGAGGCATCCAGATCAATAAGCTATCTTTTGGAAAATATCTCATTAGTCATTAAAGGACGGGCTTTCATTTGAATTTTGTCCTTGTGCAGATAAAAAAGAATGCTGCAATGACTATGCAATTTCTATAAATGGTCAGCTCCTTGGACAGGATAAAAACTAACTAGACAAGTTTTCTTTCCACAATAAAGCTTCTTTGAAGACTCAATCTTCTTGTACTCATTCAGTTAGTTAGTTGAATGCATTTACACTAAACAAGAGTGTTCAATCTTTCTTAATCTCTTGTAAATTTGAGTGTGGGTGTTTAATCAAGGATGTATGATGTAGATTGGGTCATTATCTAGTTAACTATTATTTAGGGATTTTGGTTAAGTTTAGATGTAAGAATTTTGCCTCGTCTTTTGATTTGACTAGTTTAGATTTTATTTGTTTAGATATTATTTGATTTGTTGGTCTATGTATCATAAACCTTAACCAGCTTAGGTTATTGAATAATATTGATGTTTCCATTATTTAGAGAGAATCTGAAATTGGGTTGGAGAAGCACTCAGCCCTAGAGTACTCTAGGTTTAGCAGGGAGCACCCTGCCAAGAGAAGCACTCTTGGATTTGTTTTCCATTCTATTCCATATCAGTCAGAGCTAGGGATATTGGTTTGAGAGAGACCATGGGGCTAACGGTGAAGAGTTATGGTGCAACTAATTGTTAAGGCTAGACGGTTCAAAGACTACTAAGTTATCAGATAGTGGAAAAACCTCACATTGGGTGGGGACTAGATGTAGCTTCCATGTTAGAGATCAAATGTTATGAGCAGAAATTCTGCTCAATGGATCCTAGCGTTCGAGGTCTAGGTACCTCCAGAAAGAGAGATTAAGGAGAGGAAAATTCTTATCGTATTGCTTCCTTCCAATTACATTCTCGGTTCATATATATAAGCATCTAATGCACAGCTAATTTATTCTTTCCTCAGCAGTAGTGGGTCCATAACCCTCAGGTCCTAGGGAGCAAATAACAGAATGAATAACAGAATGGATATTCTAGCAGACAAGGCATCTTCTCCTTCCAATGACATACTGCCAGCTCAGCTTTTAGGTGCAGGATGAGTCACGAAATCATCCAAGTGGTGTGGCCTGCTCGATTTCCTTTTAGTGCTCGTCTCCTTCTTGTCTGCTAGCCATTCTTCTGTGCTGGGTTGCTTCATCATGACATCAAACCTGCATAAAAATCCTTGTGCAAGCACTTTCTTCCATTTCTCTCTCATTTTTGGTTTTATTGGTTGCTCTTGTTTGTTGAAATTTTCATTTTTGTTTTCTGACATCTGCCATCTCATTGCACAGATAAGAAGCTACTTGCCAGCCATCTGTCTTACTTTTATCAGTGGTGTTTTGCTGTGTTAAACATCTTATAGGTATATGAGCTACCTAACTGACATCTGAATCTTATTAATTATTTTTCTATTAAGTGACTCATTCTCTACATAAGCTAAAGTTATATTATAGTTACCAGTATTACACTTATAATTAGTTTTTCCCCCCGCTCCCTCCTCAGATCTTCTTCCACCAATACAATGGGTATGAATTGTTTGTATGGGTAAAATGATGTTTATATATCATTAAGCCATTAAAAAGTCATAGGTGTTGGGGGAAAATGAAATAGAGAAGACTATTCGCCTATCCCGAGTCATTTTAGGCAATATTGTTGCAGTAACTCTTAAAGCCCATCATCACCAACCAAAGAAAATTTGACAGAGCTTCAATTATGGAAAGGAAAAGAAAAAGAGAACAAAATACAGATAACATTGTTTCAAGACCAGAATTAACATTTGCAAGCAAAACATTCCCACCATAACCACTGTTAAGTGAGAACAAACATCCTAGTGAATTCATGTAAAAAAACATGAAATTGTAAAAACGTGAACTTAATAGTTGTACCAAAAAAAAACAGTTGTACAAATAATGATTCTATTTGTATTAGTAAAGCATATTGGAAAAGGTAAATAAGAAAATAAAAAGAGAAAAAATATAGGGAAAACTTTGGATTTTCCAAAAATTTGTAGTAGAATGGCTCTTACCAAGCCAACGGTTGCCCCAGCGCATTTAAGAATTTCTCTCCTTCTCCAATGGAACGGCTCTTCATCACTAACATTGCTTATGGTTTTATTACAACAAATGGACACCTAAGAACACATTGAAGTATTGAACAAACAACGGTTATAACCGACTTAACAATAAGTAAGAAACAGTTGAAGTTAAAATGGATGACAAAAAAAAGAAGGAAGAAAAAGTTGAAGTTAAAATGATCGAGTATTTCTTTGCCATATCAATGCAAAATTCCAAACCCATTTCTCAAATTCTCGTTATTAATTCACAAAGCGACATAACAGCATCCGTGAACTGGAACTACATTGTATGTTGACAGACACTAGTAGATCAAAGTGGAAACTTACTGAACGAGGTTGGTATCTGGTGGAGGGTGGTGTATCATAAGCAACGAGTGGAAGCAGGGAAGGGCAAGTCGAGAGGAAGGAGACACCCATTGTTTGCTGCAATCACAACTACCTTTGTTTGGTGTCGAGAGAGAGAATGCAAAAGCAGAAAATTAAATGGAAGTTATTCAAGTTATGTGGTGGAGTGTACAAGGTCACATGAACATGATATGCGTTATCCAGAGAAATCTGTAACTATTGGATTGTCTCATATCTGACCCAATCCTCACATATATTTGACCCAACTATGTCACTAAACTAAACTATATGTAGTATAATAGTACCAATAAGACTACACACATCATATTAACATATTTCATTCATTTTTAATATTTTATTTCTAGAAAATTATAAATAATTAGTGTGCGTTGAAATATATGTTTTTATTTTATGTTTAAAAATATATAAAATAAAATTTTGATTTTTATGCATCATCATATAATTTTTTTATAATATAAATCAATCAGTGTTAATATAGTTGTTAAAATAATTATAATAAAAGTCGATAAATTTATAACTTATTTAGGATTTTTTTATCCAAATAAATTTTTAATGTAAACTTTCTCAAAAATTGACTCAGGACAATAAAAAAAGTTTCCCAAAATATGAAACTAAGCTAAGCTGATGGTATGATTTTTACTTGAAGCTCTTCTAAGAGCTTTTATAGAAATAAAAAAATTAATGAAACTGATTTGTCCAGACATCATTTCTAAGCAAGAAAGGACTTACACTGGTATAGAAGTTCCCAGAATCTCTTTTAATGGGATCTTAATTAAATATTGAAGAAGTCAAACAATGAATTTATACCGGTAGAGAAACAACTAAGGATGCACATATAGTTTATCAAACATTTTAGCCATAAAATTAGTTTATAAAATACTTAAATTGCTGTCATATCAGTTTTCAAAGATTTTGGTATCAAATTAGTTACAAATTTAATTTATCACTACGTTTGTTTCTGAAAAATCTAAAATGTTTTTATATTTATCTTATAAAGTAAGGATAAATATATTTTAAAAAACTAATTTGGTTACATTTTAATTTTTTATCAACTAATTTAATGACAAAATCTTCCAAAAATTTAAAGTTTAAATAAATTAAATACATGCATTAAAATACTAAGGCTTCTTATTTCATAACAACAAAACACTTTTTCACTCTTTCATACATTAAGGAAATTTCACTCGAAAAAATGTTTCCTACTAATGATTCGAGTCCACAACCACATGTCTAAGTATATGAAATCTTGTAGCACTTAATTACTAATGAGATCATCTTAATTAGTATTATATCAAAAAAATTCCATCATAGTCACTAATATAATTAGATTTATTTTTCATTGACAAACTTAGTATTTTCAATTTTAAGTAAGATCAATTCAAGATAATCAAATCATTTTCTATCATGTGGGAAAAGTTTGTTTCACAAAATGTACTTCTAAATAGTTACTTTATAGATCCTATATCTATCTATATGAAGAAAAAATCATATGATTAGAGGATTCTCATTTATACAAATGGTACTTCGATCTTGGTCACTCAAGAACTTTGATCTCCACCCGATGAAAAAATGAGATAACATCTTATGGACTCATTCAAAATAAGTATGATCTACTTAGAAGTAAAAGATACTTTGATGAGATCTTCACATAGTAGTTAGTTTGATAAAGATTGAGTAATATTACTTTCTTCTATTTGAACTTCGAAATCTCTTAAACATGATTCAAAAATAAAATATTAATTATAAATCATTTTATTAGAGCATCTCCAATAGAGTTGATCTAAGCCACTTAATTTATGCCACCTTAATCTTAAATAACTCAATTAATTTTTTCTCCAATTGATATTTTTATTAACAAGTTGCTTATTTCACAAATATTCTATTTATTTCTCCTATATTTAAAACAAAGCTAAGAAATGAGGAATAATTATTTATATAAACAACTTTCTTTATTTTTAAGCAACTCAAAATCACATGTAACATATTAAAACAATTTTTTTTGTTAAGCAGCCCATTAAGCAAACATTATAGTGTGTTTGGATGGAGCAATCTAACAGGGAAATTCATTTTTTTTAAGGAATTTTAAATGATTCATGATAAAATAGCTTGCTTGGATAAAGTATTTGAAATGAGATTTAATTTTTGGTATTTTTATGAATCATTTTGATTGACTAAAATAGTGGGATTTCAAATTCTCTTAAAAATATAGAATTTGAAATTCTTTTTTTGGAGATGTTCACTCTAACTCACATTCTTGCTCGCGACTATTTCACACTCAACACTCACAACTACAGGTGACCAAAGTTTTTACGACCGATATCGACATAAGTTGTTTTTCACTGACGTTGACCGAGATTTTTCGGTCAGAATTTTTTTGTATGATGTCAATCAAAGTTATTTTTTATCGATAACCGCTAAGATTTTTTTTAGATGATGTTGGTTAGGGTTATTTTCTCACTGTCGTCAGTCATGGAAAATTTTTGCTAACCCAACATCAGCCAAAGCTATTTTTTAGTTAATATTGGCTAGGGTTATATTTTTAGCCGATGTTAGCTAGGGTGTTTTGGCTGATGTCAACTAGATTTTCTTAACCGATGTCGGTTAGGATTTTTTTGCTGACATCGACTAGGGTTTTCTAGCTGACATAAGCCAGAGCTATTTCTTAACCACATTAGTTAGGTATTTTGGTTGATGGTGGCTAGGGTTTTTTTTGCTAACACCAGCTAGGTATTTTTGACCGACATTAGACATGACTATTTTTAGTCGACATTGACTAAGTTTTTACAGTCGACATCCACTAGAGTTTTTTCGATCGACATCGGTCAAAGCAATTTTTTAGCCAACATCAATCAAGGCTATTTTATAGCCGATGTTGGGTAGGGTTTTTTATTCGACATCAGTCAGGGCTATTTTTTAGCCAACTTCGACTAGAGATTTTTCAGCCAACATTGACTAATGATGTTTTTCAGTCGACATCGGGTAGGTTCTATTGGTCGGCATCGACCAAGCTATTTTTTAGTCGATACTAGATAGATTTTTTTGTCAACGCCTGCTAGGATTTTTTAGGTTGACGTTGGCTAAAAATAGTCTTGGTCAATGTCGTTCGAAAAAACCCTAGTCGGTGTCGGCCAAACAAACCATAGCCGACATTGGTAAAAAAATCTAGCCAACATCGGCTGGAAAATAGACTCAACCAACGTTAGCCAAAAAATAGCCCCAACTAACGTTGGGTGACAAATATTCTCGACATACTTTGAAAAAAAAACTCTATTTGATGTCAACCGAAAAATAGCTTTGGTTGATGTCGGTTTAAAAACATAACTGATTGTGATCAGACAAAATAACCCTAGTTAAAATTATCAATATTTTGTATTTATAAATTATTAAAAATTGAAAATATTTTTTAATTAATATTTTAAAATTAGATTGTGTTTATTTTCTATAAAGCTTAACATTAAAATTTAATCTATTTAAAATGTAAAATTGAAATTTTGCATATGGAGGAAATTGAATTGCCCTATCTAAACAAAGAATTTAAAATGAAAAAAAATTTGAATTAATTTATCCAAACAAAGCATTTGAAAAATAAAAGAAATTAAAATCAAAGCAATTCAAATTTTAGGCATTTTAAATTCTTTAAAATTTTAGAATTTCTGATCCAAACACAAGGTAAATGCTCTTAGCTGAGAAAATAATTAAGAATTTTATTTTGAAACAAAACAAAACATTAAAATAACAATAATAACAAAATTTAGGTACAATGTCTTTAGATATCTCTAGTAGTAGTACATAATCATTAATCAAATTAAACTTTGAAGTCATTAATTAAAGTTGACATTTAACACAGTAATTGTTAATGAATTTTATTTTGGTGACATTAATGGATTTTTTTTGGTACATTGGCAAACATAAATAATTGTTACTGGATTTAATTACAGGACTATATTAATAAAAATTTAATTTCAATTAATTTTTTTTAATACCAAACCAAACAAGAATACCGCCACTAAATTCCGTCCTTAATATAATAATACTTGTTAACAAAACATAATCCGAAGGAAAAAGACCACCGAATAGTGGCAGAATGTCACTGTACAAAACACGGAGAAAAGCCAAAAACCATACCAAACACAGCATAATCCGCTTTTGCTGTCATTTCATGCCCTTCGATTTCAATTCAGCAAAACACACTCATCACGGTCTCTCACAACCCCAACAAGTGTTCATCCGCAGAGATTAACACTGGTGCTGCGCACACATCAACACATCAATTTCATGTTTTCTTCTTCTTCTTCTTCTTCTTCTTCTTCTTCTTCTTCTCTTCCCCTAATTGAGTCTTTTATTTTTTTTCACTTTGGGCTAAATCAGTGACCCAAAAAGTGTGCGAGAGAGAGAGAGAGTGGAATGAAGAAACGCAAGTGGATTCCGTTGGTGGTGCTGAGAAAGTTGCTCATTGCGGCCATATGTTCCATAGCGTTTGTTGCTCTCTTCTCTGCGCGCGTACACATTGTCCCTTCTTCTAAAGATCACAGGTTCAACGACAAGATCTCCACGGTTTGTTCCCTCTTTCTTTCTTTTTATCTTTCTGTTATTCATTTCCCTCATTAAATTAAAGAAAAGTGTTTAGGGTCATGTTCCTATACCAAGTTCTTTGATTTTGTTTAGGGAGTTCCTTGATGCTTTCCAACAGTTTATTATTATTATTGTTATTTTTCAGAACAAATTATCATTAATGTATGGGTATAATTTGGGCTTATGTTAGGGTTTTTCTGTTGACACTGTTATTTTCAGTACTTTGGTTTATGATTTTCTGTAATATTTTTTGTGTATTGGATTTTGTATTAGGAAATTTTGTTTTTGGTGATGTCGATTGTTACCTGACTAATGTTACTGATTTTTAAGGTTTTCATTTGTTTTTCAAATTTTTGACAGACTCAGGATCCGCAAAGCTGGATGCGGGAGCTCGCCCCACCTCATTTATCCAAAGCTCCACTTCCTACTCCCAAGGTCTTGTGGTTCATGCCAACACTGTCAAGTAACTGATTTGGTGGTCTCATAGGTTTGGAAGCTGAGAAAATGTGATAAGGAAACAGAATCATGTAGTACATTTTAAGAAAAAATTTGCTTCATATCATATATGCATTTTTATTCATTTATTTATGAGATATGATAAAGTGCACCCCAAAATTGGGTGTATGGGATAGAAGAAAAAGAGAGATAGAAAGAAACAAGTAAAAGAAGGGAGAAAGTGATGGAAAATGAAGATAGAGAAAGGAAAAGATGGGTGGAAAAAGAAATTGATGATAATTTGGTTGTGCTCATTGTTAATGTTTATGAATCTCATCTGATGTGTAATTATGTGACTTTAAACTTGATTTAGTTTTAGCACATGTCTAGAGACAGTTGGTGTATCATGTATGTAGGAAGATATATATAAATTATG
This sequence comes from Glycine max, assembly GCF_000004515.6. Lineage (NCBI taxonomy): Eukaryota > Viridiplantae > Streptophyta > Magnoliopsida > Fabales > Fabaceae > Glycine > Glycine max. The sequence continues at coordinate 44,558,234 of NC_038250.2, forward strand.
GAAAACAGTTATGTGCCATTCATGTTTTTGCTTCTTGTGATTTGACAGTTGAGTGGTTCAAAAGGGAATTTAGATTACCAGAAGCTGTGGAAGCCTCCATCAAATCGTGGGTTTCTGCCCTGTACAAACCCTACACCTAATTACAACAGTAAGGAAGTTAGACTTTCCTTGTAGGTTGCAACTTGCAAACATGAATTGTTTTGGTGCTTAAAGTTGTAAGTGTTTGTTCAGCTCCTGCCGAGTCACAAGGATATCTTTTAGTTCATACAAATGGCGGGCTCAACCAAATGCGTTCTGGGGTCTGACCACTCTCTCACTCTAAATTACTCATTCATATTATTAGTATTAATGCATAGTTATTTGATGTTGAAATCTTGCCTTGCTTATTTGATTGTTATGCTGATGGATGGCGATATATTGAATAAGGACCATGGAATATTGAATTTGTCAATTTTGGATGTCCCATTCCATTGTTAGCTGAAGATTTGTGTCCTTTGCTGCAGATATGTGATATGGTAGCAGTAGCTCGAATCATAAATGCCACTCTTGTAATTCCAGAACTTGATAAAAGGTCTTTTTGGCAAGATACTAGGTATTTTTCAATTCTGCCTTTTACTATTATTTTTTTTTCTTTTGTCTTCTCTCTCTGTATTGGATATCACTTAATTGAATTTTATAATTTTCTTTTCAGCAATTTCTCTGATATTTTTGATGAAGAGTATTTTATGAATTCTCTTGCTAATGATGTAAAAATCATTAAGAAACTTCCCAAAGAATTGGTTAATGCAACCAGAGTCGTCAAGCAATTCATAAGCTGGTCTGGCATGGATTACTATGAGAATGAGATTGCTAGCTTGTGGGAAGATTACCAAGTATGTATGCTGGAAGTTATTGTTTTATAGTGCCGTTTTGTGTTTCTGTTTATTTTCCTTATTTCTAACATATTGTGCAATCATCTAATTAATTATAACACCTTAAGGTTATTCGAGCTTCCAAATCTGATTCACGATTAGCAAACAACAATCTGCCTCCAGACATTCAGAAGCTCCGCTGCCGGGCTTGTTATGAAGCACTTCGCTTCTCTCCTCGCATTGAACAAATGGGAAAAGTATTTAAAGAGATCTCAACTCTTATTGGTTTCTTTGTTTTTAATCTCCTACTTGAGCTAGTACAGTAGTACTGTAGGATTTTTTTTTTCATTCTTTAATATTTTTTGGGTCTTTGTAGTTATTGGTGGAGAGGATGAGGTCATTTGGTCCTTATATTGCATTGCATTTGCGTTACGAGAAGGATATGCTCGCATTTAGTGGGTGCACTCATGATTTATCTCCTGTTGAAGCTGAAGAGCTACGATCGATCAGGTATGGAACTATGATACTTCAAATTGCGTAATTGAATCTCATGTCTTTTCTCATATATGATGTTTGAAAATGATTGCGTGCAAATCATGTAGAGAGAACATTTCCTATTGGAAAATAAAGGAGATTGATCCAATAGAGCAGAGGTCCAAAGGGCTTTGCCCCTTAACTCCAAAGGAAGTTGGGATTTTTCTTACTGCTCTTGGATACCCATCAACAACTCCAATATATATTGCTGCCGGAGAGATATATGGGGGGGAGTCTCACATGGCTGAACTGCGTTTCCGTTATCCATTGTTGATGAGCAAGGTAAGGAATTGTGATTCTGTGTTTCAATATATTGTTGATGCTTGATATAGCCTACTTTTTTCAATCATTTGTGGTAAATGAAGTTTGGTCAAGCATTAGTATTTACTTTATCTACTTGTCTACTATTTAATCAAGATCAACTTGTAACTTAGGTTGATAATGTAATGAGTTTTTTTGCGGAGGTTTATATAATGTCATGTTCCCTAATACTCTTATTTAGTTGAATAGAAAGCAGTGTCAAAAGGTTAAGATGTTTTGGCATGGAAACCTAAAATAAGGAGACGATTGCCCCTTCCTATATTGTTTAAATGTATGGGGACTTCGGAGTGTTACATCATAAGTAGGACACTGTATGGTTAGTAACATATAGCGTTTGGTTAAGCTCATCTGCTCATGTCTCTATTTAATTACATAGATGCTGTCATGGTTAATGCATTATGAGCAAACAATTTCTAGAGTATTCTACTAATACAATGCTAAAAAGCACCAGGGCTGAGCTGGAATATAAAGGACTAATTATCATAACTTTTCCATTGTTGCAGAAACTACTGACAAATGATTGCTCCATTATTGATGATTAAAAAGCCTTTTTTTTTTTTTCCTCCTTGGGTGTCTAATAGCTTCTTTTACCCACTCACTTGCATTAACAGTCAAATAGAGAGGAAGATAGTATATATTGTTGTGTTCAACTAACCTAATAAAAAAACTGAGTCCTGCTTTTCTGGGCAATAGCAGCCTGCTGAGAAACATTTGTATCATGTTGATTAACCTAACCTACCTGTGATTACTTTCAGGAAAAGTTGGCATCCATAGAAGAGCTTGAACCTTTTTCTAATCATGCATCCCAAATGGCTGCTCTTGACTATATTGTATCTATTGAAAGTGATGTATTTATACCTTCTTATTCTGGAAATATGGCAAAGGCTGTTGAGGGTCATCGCCGTTTTCTTGGACGTGGAAGAACAATATCTCCAGACAAGTAAGGCTGTCATTTTCTTTATGTTTATTGATCCTTTAAAATTGTCTGATAAACTCTTTGAAATCATCCATTACAAAGCTGTTCTGTCTTTCCTCCCATTTTAATTAGGAAAGCCCTTGTTCATCTGTTCGATAAACTGGAGCAGGGAATAATAACTGAGGGGAAGAAACTATCAAATAGGATTATTGATCTCCACAGAAGACGGTATGTGATTGGAAAAGCCTTTAGTTCATGTTTTAATTAAATTTATGGATGTTCAAATATGTATGTATATACTAGGGGTGAGCATCAGTCGGATTCGGGCCAAGAATGCTCAATCCGACCAAAACAGAACATTGCCATTTCAGGACTGTATCCAACTGTGAAGCATCCTCGGGTTAGTCAGTTACGGACTTGTCCGGTGGCAGTTGAGCCGGGCGGTTTCAGACAGATTTAGATACAGTGCCTACAACATTGATCTGAACCTGCATCGGGTTAGTTGTTAGAGGTCTTGAGTAGTTGGAGAAAACGGTGCCATGTTTTACAGTAGCAGAGGTAGCGAGCTATATTGAAGCTGACATAGAAGGGAACGAAGAATGCAGCTGTGATGGAGGGGTCATCGGTGAGGCAGTCATACGGCTTCACGCGGTTGCTGACGAGGACGTTGACGGTGAACTGGTTGGTGTTGTAGCAGTTGGTGTCGGAGAAGACAGTGTTGACAAGGAAGACTGAGACTGGTGTTGGTGGACAGTGGTGAACTTAACATGTTGGTTCAGAGGTAGGCTTCGTTGGGTTAGAAAATGGGAGAGTGAGAGATAGAACTCACAAAAAGATGGAAGCCGAAATTGGAGAAGGTAGTCTTTGGTGACGTGAAAGGAAAAAAATAAGCTTTGTCAACTGTCAAGTCTAGGACCTGCTATTGCCTCTTAGTACAGAGTGAAGTCATGGGTGGCATGTTCAAAAATTAAGCTCATTGTCCTTATACGTGATGCTTCGGTCGGGTGCGGATATTAATGGATTTCTCTTTTCTAACCCACATCCGTCCGAATTATCTGAATTTAATCAATTTTTTTATTAAATCGAACCCAAAGCCCAAACCCGACCATTCGAAAACATTGTTTTTAAGCTGGGTTACTCGGTTTTCAGTCAGGTCAGTGATTTTTGCTCACTCGTAGTATATACTATATATTTGTGTTTATGGTTCTTCCACTTTGACAATTATTGTTCTACAACTCCCCTTTTTTATTGTGTCATATAATAATCATAAATGATGAATCTACTTTCCATGATTATTAGTTATTCTCGGCACGTCCTCTCCATAGACCATTAGTAAAACTAGATATCAAGCTTCATAGGTAAGTATTAGCCAAACACTGACAGCAGGTTGGCAATAATGTTTTTTTCTCTGGGGAATTAGCATGTTTGTCAAGTACATGGCATGAAGATTTTGTATAATCTTCCTCATTTAACCTACTGAAGAATCTGTTTCTATATTACTTGTTTTTATAATATACTGATCACAAGGTGGAACCTCTATTTGATTTTTCATTTGTTACATGTGTTGCACAGACTTGGTTCTCCCAGGAAGAGAAAAGGGCCAATTTCTGGAACAAAGCACATGGACAGGTTTCGGTCAGAAGAAGCCTTTTATGCTAATCCCTTGCCTGATTGTTTATGCCGGACAGAAACAGAACCACCGCCTCTGAATGTCTCTCAGATTGTTTGATAGATCAGATACTACTGAACTTTTTCCTTGGAAATAATACTCCTTGGAGAAAAGATGGCACATGTGTAATCATATACACAAAGTTTGAGCATAAGATCTGATGTGCAGCTGGAAGGTGGTACTGTGGTGGCAGAGTGTATATACCGGTATCGCAGTTACACGTACCCTTTAGTTTGGGGTGGGGAAATAAAGGAAATGAAAGGAAAGGAAAAGAAAACCCAGATTCGGGTTTTGATATAAAAAAAATTAGAGATTGGGATGATTAGTTCCTGGGTCTAGTAGGGTAGGATGGAGTGTAGAGCCTTAGTTGTGTGGACAAGCCTTAGCTATTTATAAAGTGGTAGAGTGTAGAGTTTTCGGATATGGCCAGGGATCTCAATCACCTGTTATTTGTATTTCTTCTTGAGCAATATAGTTCCACATTTTGTAGTTTGTTCTTGTTGAAGACAACAAAATGCAAAAATCTTTTATTGTTCCAAAATGCGTACGTTTATTTATTTATTGGGGATAGGGAGAAAGTGTGGCAGAACTTCGTCTGTCGTTTGGAAACATGCAGATATTTGCAAACAGAAAATTAAAAAATTCGGCTTAATTTTGTTGAAGAGCCAGACTTCCTAGGAGTCATGACAGCCTGAAGGGAAAACTAGAATAGGAAATGGTTTCAGAATCAGTTTTTTTTTTTTTTTTTTAAAAAAAGAAAATTCAATATCAACTCTAAAAAGGTTTTTTAGCAATTATAGTTGTATCTTTGTATGTACAAGGAATCTTGCATAGATTGTTCTGCTTAATTACCCCTCTTCAAGCATCTATTTGATTATTAATTGTGAAAATTGTATCTATTTCTCAAAAGGGAAAATATTTTTATGATAGTAAAAATAATTTCACTGAATGATTCTATTAATAAATAAATGTTTAAAAGTGAGTCATAGAATCTATTTTTTATTGAGAGTTCTTTTTAGTCAAACAAATAAGTTTATAATTTTTAACTTAATTAAGATTTGTTTAAAATGTAATGCAAATTATGATAATAATTTTGATAAACATATCCATTTTAGTTATAATAAGTTTTAATTCATAAGATAATATAATGGCTTTTGATAAAAGTATTTTCGATTTAGTAATTAGTTTGTAAGTAATTTCGATAATAATAAGAAATTGGGATTGGACAAGTAAAGTTGTGAGAAGAAATGAAGATTGAAAAAAGTCTATGGTTTAAAATTGTGCAGTAAATGGATTTATAAAAGTAGAGAATTGAATTCAATTTATCAAAAAATATTTTACTCTCCAGCCCTTTCCAATCTCAAGTGCATAGATGAAATAATCAAAAATCAACAATCTTAATGGAAATCACTCCCTTTCATCAAATACCCTCGTTTCTCGAATTTTTACCCATATTCCAATCACTTTTGAAGGGATTTTTTTACTCGTCTCGAATCAAGTATATCGAAATTTTATCTTCATAACTTAATCAAATTTCACGTAACAAAGATGACAATATATAACACTCTAAATTTCTCGTGCTTGCTAGTTAGTGTATAAATAGGAGTGACAAAGTTGATTAGACTCATCGACCCCATATGTTTTGTTCGTTTCTTTAGCAAGCCAGAATGAGGTTCAACCCATTAATTCACTTTAGACCCATATTGCTTGACCTGGTAAAAACATGGGTAAAGGATTGATGGGAGGATCAATCCACCAACTTGTTTTTTAATTATTAATATTTATTTTTAATATTGTGATAAGATTTACAATTTTAGAAGTCTCAAATATGAATTTTGTTTAATTTATTTTATGCACTGGATGTTAAAATTTTTAGGGATTTTTTTATCTAAATAAATTAATATTCAAAATAATGTAATTTATTTAAGTTTTTAAAATATTTTATTATTTAATATTTGTTACAGATAAAATTAATTAAAAAATATATAAATTTTATTTTTAGCACGTTGACTCACCAACTAGCAACTCATTTCATTTTCAATTTAAGGTCATTTTATAAATATTTATTTTAATTATATGAAGAATATTTTTTCACATTTTGAAAAAATAATTATAATAACAAAATTTAAATATTGAATTTGATCCATGCAATACATGTTCTAAAATACTAAAAAAAATACTAGTTAGATATATTAGTTGAATGAATTAGTCCATTAAGAATAAATTACATTATTCTTGAAGTGGTGTGGGTCCTTTTTTTGAGAGGAAGTGGTGTGAGTTTGTGTCACAAAATATCACTTAATTACTTTAATTGAAACTAGATCTAAACCTGTGGGGTGCACAAATTTGTAAATAAGATAATTAAAAGTTCAAAATATTAAAAACATATAAATTATTATCCTTTTAAAGATTTTTAACATATATGGAATATTATAGCCAATAAAAATATAAAAATAAATTTCAAAAGTCTGTTTAAAAATATATTTATAAATAGTCAATTAGAACGATTACAAAACAAAAAATTTATACATTAATCTAAATTTTTTAGAATAAATTTAAAATCCAGCAACATTGACATCATATCTATAAAAGGAACAATATCGAGATTTCAATATCTTCTCTATCATAATTAAACTTAACTACTGCCACAAAGTTATATATTTTTAAAATCTTTTTGTGTATAAATATTTTATATATTTTTTGGAGGAATATAAATATTTTATATCTCAAATTCATTTTTGGATATCTCAAAATAAAAAACAATTCATTTTTGGAAGTGAAAATGTTTCTAATAAATTTCATTTCGATTTTTAATTTTTCATTTTATACAATAATTGTGAAGTTTAAAAAGTAAAGACTTAAATTTAAATAGTTTTATAATTTATTTTATACACACGTGTTCATTATAATTTTAATCACCATTTTAAAATAAAAATTTATTTATATTATATTATTTAAAATACTATTCACACCTTCAAAGATTAATTTTCTCTCCTTGAGTAATATATTAGATAAACAAATAATGTGAGTATACAAATAAGATAAAGTAAATATTTAAGATAGATGACTTAATTATAGCTGTATTACTTGATATGAATTCATTTTAATGAATTTTACAAAGTTGCTACTTACTTTCATTTATATTATAAATTTATACATCCGAAATGAAATTACCTACGTGCTGCCAGAAGTTTACCTAACAAAACTTCACTTCTCCATCAACAATCTTGAGCACTTTATTAGTGTCATATTGAAAATCCATGGAAGAGGAAGAAAGTGGCTACACAATAAAGAATTCCCAAAATAAACTAAAAAGTATGCATTGAACTTATTTGTTTCTGAACAAATATTTAAATGTGATAAACAAAATTGAATACGCATCCATTAAATTATAATAACAGTGCCATAAAACTTCTCGAAAAAAAATTGTGAAACACCTAATACAATTTCTATTACAAAAATATGACGTAGCATCATTCAAGCATAACAAAACATGTATTTGCATAATTCAAGCATTATTAAACGAAGTGGTTGCTACAAAAGCCATTGCAGTGTCGACAACCTTCATTACAGAATCAATATCAAATTCTTATGATATTGAATCCACAACATCACCGATCTCCCTTTCAAACAGTACAAAATCAACCCATTCAATTATCTGACTTTTCTCTTCAGTTTTAGTCATAGCAGGTTTTACTTGTAATTATCTCAAGCAAAACTACCCCAAAACTAAACATCATTTTCCTCCTTCAACCTGTTTAATCTATTCTACATGCAGAATATGAATAATGAGAAGCTAACATTACCATTCTTGGTATATGATTTGGATTTAGACGCGGTTCCCTCCCTATGCATGAGGATGCTATTGCTTAAAACCACTTGATTTCAATTGGAGACTTTCATATCCGTTGGCTATAGATAATGTCTAATTTTATTTTATTTAATTGTAAATACATATTTGAAGTATAATTATATTAAAATATCAATTTTATAATAATTCATAACACATAATTTTTAGGGTTAGAAATCTTTTAGTCCCTCTATATGGCCTATTTGTTTAAGTTTATTTTATTTAAAAAAAGTACTTTTTAAATAAAACTAGTAATTTTTTTTTTGCTTCTTAAAGATTTTTTATCCTTCATTGTAAAATTGTTCACAACCAACTAATCTATGTCATTAAACTCGTAAATATCAAGCTAATGGTGATACAAATTGTGGTGATTTCACAACTACAAAAAGAAGCTTCTACATCGGTTGAAAACCGGTATCTACGACGGGCCCCACACCGTCTTTGTTCCAGATGTCGTTGTATGTCGACAACAACAACATCAGTCATCCTAGGACCCGTCTTTGTAATGCAAGAATACAACGTCAGTGGCTATAAAAGAATAGACGTTATAAAAAAGGATTCAACGACGCACATTTTATACAACCCGTCGTTGTTTTGGTCCATTTCAACGTCGGGTTAGCAAGACTCGTCGTTGTTGTTGTCCATATCAACGTCGGGTACGCATAACACCCGTATTTGTTTTGTTTCCTGTCAACATCGGTGGCGGGCTCACCACCGACGTTGTTTGGCAGTATGTCAACGTCGGTGGTGAGGACACCGTCATTGTTCTTTGAGGTTTCAACGACGGTGGCTCGAGCACCCGTCGTTGTTGGTAAATAAGGCTATAAAGACGGGTTTTGATAAGGACCGTCGTTGAAGTATTTTGCCTGCTCACAAAATTTGGGTTATACCATTCAAATTTCAAAAAAAAAGCTACATTTATATACAGCAAACATATATAAATACATTTAAAGGATAAATAACACAATCATGCATCAACCAAAAGAAAAGGGATATCGACGGTGACACTCACAGTGAGAATGTTATAGGTGGTTCAAAGTTCATCAAAGCCTTTCATGCATGCATTGTTTATATATATGAAAATAAAACAAAACCAGATAGGGTATATATATATATAATTACCACTCGAGCCTATAAGCAAAGGGAGCAATGGACACAATAGCAAAGAGTTGTCGATAAGCAACAACGACAAGAGGGCTCATTCCAGATTCTATTGCAAGCATTTAAGTAATGTTCATCACTGCATAGACCAATTGCACAAGAACCAATTGCAAGTAGACCGGCACCCATATTAATTGTCTCTTTCTCACCCCTCAGTCTTAATTAGACCGGCACCCATATTAATTGCCCATATTAAAGCATTTAAGTGTTGTATGTGATGAATGAAATGCATGAGAGTGATGAAGTAACTTATAACTAGTTGATTCCAGTCATGTGCATGTCAACAAAATTTAATGATGCTTCTGATAGAAAACAAGGCAGCAAGTAGGGTTCACCGCGAATATTGAGAAGATAGATAGAACATACCTATATACAACTGCGTTGAACCATTGCTATTCATAGAAATTGTTACTAGTCTTCTATGTTGGGCCAAAGATCAAATTTGCATCCTTTCAGGCCAAGCAGAATTTAACCTTCGTGCAAAATCTTCCACTTCCCTACAAGAAAAGAAACAAAGTCATCAAATGCAACATAAAAGACAAAACAAAAAAATAAACCACTCAACAATTAGCTGAGAAGATTATCCTCTTTCATAGGTTATATTTTGATATCACCATTCCAGAAGTTGTCAACTAAAATTAAATAAATGAATGAACTAGTACATAAGACAAATGCAACACGCTCAACACTGAAGTCAATTAAGCAAGACTCCTCTTGATTAATAATATTTTACATCTTATGCAATCAATGAAACATGCACTAAACCAGTCAGGAAGATTCTGCATTTCATCAAATGACGATATTAATTGCATGCAGCATTCAAAATATGAGAATTTCACCCAACTGCTTTAGCACTAATTACCTGAGCATGTGAGTTGGTAAATAAGGCTATAAAGACGGGTTTTGATAAGGACCGTCGTTGAAGTATTTTGCCTGCTCACAAAATTTGGGTTATACCATTCAAATTTCAAAAACAAAGCTACATTTATATACAGCAAACATATATAAATACATTTAAAGGATAAATAACACAATCATGCATCAACCAAAAGAAAAGGGATATCGACGGTGACACTCACAGTGAGAATGTTATAGGTGGTTCAAAGTTCATCAACTTATAGTTCATGAATCCACAAACAAGGAGGAAACACACCTCTTCAATGCTTGTGCTGCTAGTCACTTTGCTGCTACTGAACTTTAGGAGCGGAATCAAAGCAAAAGCAAGGTCAAATGATAATATCATCTGCTCAAATGATAAAATCACTTATTAGAACAATCTTATGGTAGATAATCCACATGTTGAATAACTAGTCTTGAACCCAAATTTAGGTATATAAAAAACAAACAACAACAAAAGATTATCTCAATTACCTTCAAAATAACACTTGAGGCAGATTCAACCAAAATCTCCAGCCCCAAGGTAGCCATCAGTCATGCAAAAACAATGATACCCTGCACAGGAAATCTTATTAGTTATTAGCATGTACCTCTACCAAGCAACCATCCAATGACTATGGACACTTCATTTGTTCACTTAACTGCTGCAGTGGCAAGCTTGGTGGTACTATAGCTGCACTAAATTGTTGCTGTGGTAATCAAATGCAGATGTAATGCAGTAGAAGGGGGTAAAGACAATATATTACTACAATTATATGAAATTGAGTAGGTAATACTAAGAATAGAATATTAGTAGCATGACCGAAAATAAAATAGCCGTTGTGTCAAATAACATAACAATTGTCTCAAATACAGGGAAAAAAAAATACTCCAACGCCATCATTAGCCGTTTTGACTTATTGCTGTCTTTAAAAAAAATGTTGCCCATTTCTTTCGAATTGTGGTGATGATGCCGATGTCCAACGGTGTGTCATTAGCAAACCACTGCAAGTATTCATAATTGTAAGTTAGTACTGCAAATATAAAAATTCAGTTCCAATTGTACTGGAGTTTATGCATACCATGGACCAATCACTCTTTATGTCGCTGGCTATGATGTTCCAGATCCAATGCATTATGTAATATCCACATTAATAACAGCCGGTTTGAACGTGACTCTACATATGGAAAACATTTGAACATCGTATACATTACATAAGTTCATGACTTAACTAGACAACACTAACGCATGGTACATAGCTGACTTACCTTTACTTCAATCCACTTTGGTGCAACTGCCTTAGTTTCAGGAGACAAGGTCTTCTTCAATTTTGTCATTACACTGCTTTTAAAAAACCACATCAACGCATATACAACAAAATGTCAATCAATAATGACCATTAAAGAAGGCTTGCAAAAAGTTATATGGTATGAGATAACCTATTAATTGTAGCTTTGATATGCATATCAGGTTTCCTACGCAAAGAACAGAACCAAACAACAACATGTTGCCTAGGACACAAAATTACGAGTTGCCAATGTTCCCTACATGTCATTCACATTAGATACGTATACACCCAAACATCATTTGAAGTATGTTTGTTAAATAGCACTTACTGATGGAAGTAAGGTCCAATGTACACCTCTCGGTCAGATTCCTTAAGCCATCTTTCAAGATATTGTTCGCATTCGCTGCGTCTATCCTTTGAACAAACCAACGACTGTGGCTCAAGGAATGCATACATGAAACCTTGACTGAATATCTGACTCCACTCATGCATATACCTATTCACATGATTTGAAAGTATTATAGTGGATCATGATATTGAATGAATGAGGAATGAGTTATATGAAGGATTTCACTTACATTAACCATAATTGTATGACAGATATGTTCAGACTTTTGTCTCCTGCTATTATTTCAGTAACATCTGAATATGTGATGAATATCGATGTAGATGCATCTACAATTCCAAGAAAGCTCCCATCAAAGCTGATTTGAAGTGGCTTGTCGTAAAGATCGAAACTGTACTTCATCAATTCACGCAACGGATCATCTGCGTTCACATTAGCCGGCTTCGGCACATGTGCATCCTCGTTGTGTGGAATACGTTGTGGATGCTACATGGTTAATGAAAGTGGGTGAGTATTTGTACTGTAATCTATGAATGTTTTACTTTACGTATGTCAAATCAAACATGTTACCTCATCTAATACAGCTTTCACAAGGTGTGTGGGCCAAGCTACAAATGTATTGACGGCCTGCTTCACATATTGTATTTCTGAGGTGGCATAGGGGACCTCAGCCTCAGGATCAATAACTGTTTCTACACTTACCCTGACAACATCATCTGCATATGCCACTGTGTGTATGATTGAATCCCCCTCCATTATTTTCCCCATGGCCACCAACCTTAAATGAACCATAAACAAAGCTTGTTTTAATGCATATAAAACAAAAACTAAACCATGAACAAAACACAAACCAAACCCAACAATTACAGCTGCAAGAAAAAACAAAACTCCGATTCAATTGTAAGTAAGGTAATATTTCTACAAACCTTTGTGTACCATCGTTACGCTGCACAAACAGTCCCATCAATGGTATGGCATCAGCATCATGTTCTTGTGAAGCCTGCGCATTGGTAACAGCATTACTTCCCTGTGTGCTGACACGCGCACCTAGTTGTTGTATGTCCGGCTGAATTTGGAGTGCCTCTTGGGATCCTTTATTTGACAACTCTTTTTTAATAGCCTCTTTCAATGCATTGGTCATTATTTCCAAGCTCCTTCTATTTTCCTCTTCTAGCTGAGTCCTCAATTCTTCCTTAATTTGAGTCCTCAATTCTTCCCTAATCTGGCCAGTCATGTCTTCCCTAAGCCTTGCAACAACTTCATCTAGTTGTTGTTGGCTGATGGACGTGGACGAGCTGCTGCATGTCCTTGATGCCCTTCCGTAGTACTGAGTAATAGTGACACCTGAGCCTGCTGCTCGAACGCGACCCCCATGGTCAGGTCGGCCAATGGCAGTGTTCAGTATGTCTTGCCGACCATGGGGTACAAATGAACCCTGCGTTACCTGCTCTTCTAAGGAGTCCTACACAAAACAAGTGACACAAAAATACACAACGTGCAATCATTTTCATTACAAAATACTTAAACATATGAACATTGCAACATATTGGTGAACTTACTATTTTATCTGCAATTTCCTGTGCAGAGTCAGATGTCATATTGCCAACAGCCCTGGTCCGAGCAACCTTCCACTTAACATGCCTTTTTATTGGGGATGGGGGTTCATCAACACTTGCTGGATTTTCACTCAACAATGCTTCCTCTTGTATCCTTTTTCATTTCTGGTCTAACAATTTCTTCTCAAGCAAATCATATCCCCCACGTGAAAGTACGTGAGGGCAATCGTTGTGTTTTTGAATTGATTGTGCTCGTTTCCTAATACCCTGTAATGTGACATACATAATTGCGGAGATTTTTCTGAAATTAAAATAATCAAATTGGCAAAAAAATATTCATTTGAAGTTACCATAAACAGATTCAACTAACCTCCCAGTTAGGTGTCAGGCGGGTTTCTTCAAATTGTTTCCACGCTTCAGGATCTAGTCCATATTTTGTCACAACATCCTGTGTTTGTTGACCTTTAGTCTTAGCAAACACAAATTTGCTAGTCAATGTGGACTTAAATTGCCGCCATCTCGTCGCTACTGTTGACATAACCTTCGTCTTCACCTTCGTAGCTTCTGCGATATCAAACTTTGCCTACATAACCAGGTGTCAAAATTTGTGGAAAAAGGCAGCCAAATGTATATTATTATACAATACTAGCAATCAACAATTTAATGACAATGTTCTGCCATAATACCCCAAGTAAAGCAAAAGCATCCAATCAGCATATAATGTAAGTTTACCATGCAGTCACAGCCATCAAATTTAGTATCCAAATTGAACAAATAATAAATGAAAAAAAATATTGTGACACTCTCTAATAACAGTTATTGCCTTAAAGTATGAATTCCTAGAAAAACTTGTTTTCATGGTTTGTTAAGAACATGCTTCAGCCTTCGCACAATTTGAGTTTTTATTAATGATGTTATTGATAATCCATGTACATTGATAATTCTTAAGTAATTTGAAATCATTACTAAAACATTGATTTCTCATGTTTTCTGCACAGTAGTAAAAACAACAGAGTAATAATCAAAACTTATGGCATACGCAGATTATTCACTAGTAAAACAAAAGAAAAGTCGGTGCAGGTGATTAGTGAATTCATCTTCCAACTATGCAGATACTATTTGCTGTTTTCCAAAATTTGGGTGCTAGAATTTCATGGTTCAATCACAAATTACCTTTATGCTGATGTTGTTATCACAAATTACCAACTATGCATTATAATTAATTTGTGGACATCATACCACCTATTTAACACCTAACATCTAATTAAATATTGAGATACATGGTTAAAAAATATAAATATAATAAACTATATGATGTGATAGAAGAAGAAACAAAATATAGTCAAAGTGTTTAAAATAGAAGAATACCTACCTTTTATTACAAATTTAAAAAAATATGAAGAGGTATTTATCTCTCACAAGGCGACAAAAAAGGTCTGAATGTATGCTGTAAAGGTATTTACGTTTGGTGCCTAATTATCTCCGAAGAAACATGTCTTAAATTAATTCAAAATCTTACGTAAAATAAGCCAAGAAATTGACACATCAAAAAACCAAAAGCTGGTAATAGAATTGCAAAAAAAAAGGACCAGTAGTGCTAGTATTGAAAATTTTATTTCAGCTATGTACAAACAGGTTGTTCAACCAAGAAGCAATGTGCCCTTCAATCCAAAAACTTACTAAAAATGAATCTGAAATCCACAAATAATGCACTAACAACAAATCTACACATTTTGCAAGCAAGGAAAGTTCACAAGCCTAAGCATCATGACTCCAATCAAATGTCTCAGCAATTAACTTCAAACTAGATAAGCTCAGTAGCAACAGAATTAAAATTTTTCGAATTCGAAGCAGAAACCCCATCCTGTTTCGAAGTAGTCTCACTCTGACCTAAAATGTGGAATATCTTCCACTCCCAAACCTGTTGGAGCTACCAGATACTTGTTCAGCTGAATTAGAACTATGTCCCGTCCCATCAACATCTCTAAGAAATTCAGGCTCCTTAGTGGTAACCATGAAGTCCATCAAGTTGCGGCTGAACCCCAAATCAGAATACACCCTCAAGGCATCCTAGATATGAAAATAGATACTACTAGATATAGCAGTGGCAGAACATTAAAAAAACTGATATATTGAATAATATCACAATAAAGCACCCATATATATGTTCATATCCTCTACTGTCAAATCAGAGAAAGAACTCATATGACTGTGGCTCATTCCTTATGCAGTAGCCATAAAGCCAAATGAAAACAAGCTAAGACTAAGGCCTAATGATTTAAAAAAATAATACATTAAAGTACATGCTTCCTTTACTTATTTTGACAGTCTCATGCTATCATATATAAACATATTATGTATAAACATAATATTTTGACAGTCTCATGCTTCCTTCATTTTTTATTTTCCATTCAGCTACACGTGTTTTATTTTTGTATCCTTATACAAATTAAAGGAATTGTAATTAAAAATGTATGTGCCTGGTAAAATAATTGTTGCAATGGCATGTTGAAGAGTTATACAGTATCAGAGGCAAAGAAGTTAACATAGACAATCAAAGGCTTGAGAAGGGAGATTATAGTGAAGTCAAATGAATCACTGCAGCCCAGGTCTAATTCTAATTCTTAATTATGTCAGGGAGATTATAGTGAAGTCAAAGGAATCACTGCAGCACATGTTAAAAATTGTGTTATTATAAATTTATTAATATTTATAAAATTAAGTTAAAATTTAAAATGATACGTATCATAATTTGTGATTAGCAAGTACTTTATATTATCAGTAGATCACCTTTAAATTCATATTTATATTTAAAAAACGACCTAAGTAGATTAACAAAATTAGATATTGAAGTAAAATTGTAATTAAAAAAATACCACATAATTTAAAAGTTACATTTTAAATTACTTGTTTAGTTGTTATTCCTTATGGTTCGAGTAATAATAACGATAACAATTCAGCCTGAATTGTTTCAGATTAATTTTCTTTTTTGCAAAAAACAAATACGGGAACGAGCAACAATTTGAAGGTTGTACATTCAGATTAATAAGAGGGATTTGTTTTTGGGATTTTCTGAGCACCAATAACGGGTACGCTAGAAGCTTGCACTTGAGGAGGGAAGCATATTGGCAGCTAATGAACAACTTTCTTAACTATTTGCCGTTCAGATTTGACTGTTTCTTTTGGTAATATGTAAATATAAATAGTATAAGGCTATGGCTTATGGACATGGTCTTTTTGACCCCTAACAATCTTAGAAGTCAATATAGACCATGTTTTTACGCCATAGCTTATACTATTGTGATGTACATATTAACAAGAAGAACCAGGAAAGTCTGAAGGACAAGTAGTTAAGAAAGTTGTTCATTATCTGCAAACATCCTTCCCTCCTCAAGTGCAAGCTTCTTGCGTAGCCGCTCTTGGTGCTCAGAAAATCCCAAAAACAAATCCCTCTTATTACTAGCTATTTTGAATTCTTTAGTTCTTGAATGTACAACTTTCAAATTGTTGGTCGTTCCCCTCTTTGTTTTATGCAAAAAATGAAATCAATATCAAACAAAACATGCATACAATTGTCATCGTTATTGCTACTTGAACCATAAGGAATACCATCTAAAGAAGTACTTCAAAACGTTTATTTATTTTTTTTGGTATTTTTTGAATTACAATTTGACTTCAATATCTAATTTTTTAATGTACTTAGGTGGAGGATGTTGACGAAGAGAAGGAGAAGGAAGAAAGTAATTTAAAGAAGATTAAGGAAGTGTCACATTTTTTTTTTCCTCAGCAAGGAAGTGTCACATGAATGCTCGTTGGTGAACAAGCATAAGGCCATTTGGATGACAGAGCCTGAGGAGATCACAAAGGAGGAGTATTATGCTTTCTACAAGAGTCTCACCAATGACTGGAAGAGCATTTGCCTGTGAAGCACTTCTCAGGTGAGGGACACTTATGCTTGTAAGCCTATCCTCTTTGTTCCTAAGAGGGCACCTTTTGACAAGTTGACACAAGGAAGAAGCCTAACAATATTAAGCTTGGTGTGATTTAAACAAGGAAATAACTTAAGACTTGCAATTGTAACTTACCTCTTCATCTCTTTTATGTTAAAGTTGTTGACATTGTGCATGGCACAATAAACAAGGAAATAACTGCTGCCTGCTCGTACAAAGATGCTGCTTCCAAGGATTCTGCAGACGAATTTGTGATGTCCCCAGCACAAACTGCTAGACATGAATTTTTAGCATGCTAAAAATTGTCCTACCCCACCCCAGCAACTGCAAGATTTAAGTTCTATTGGAACAGTAAATACAGGGCTGAAAACTGTAAATAAGACTGATAAACTTGTGCACCCTATGAAGATTTTAGTTTCTAACATTCTGTTCAATACTAAATTTCATATACCAGAAGTTAGGTTTGACTAATCTTTCTGGATTCTATATGGTGAGGATGACCAAGTAACTGTTAAATCAATCAGCAAGCAACTCCATGATGTGGTGTGGACTCGAGCTTAGATAAGACACTAGAGTTGTATACATGAATATGTTGTATGTTTCTATTTCAGGTAGAGACACCTGAAAATTTGAAGTTTGTGTTCTCAGACAATATCAATGACCTTAGAAATATTGTATAGAAAGTAGAAATAATAAAACAAGGATTTGTTTCTTTGCTGACCCAAATAATGTCTTCGAAGAGGCCAAAGAAGTCTTGTTTGGGAAATATTTTAGGAAGGCCCTTTCAATAATTGTTATTTGATTAATTTCATGTTTGTTCTCTAAGTTCTCTTATACCATTTGAAGCCAGAGAAGATCTGAAGTAAACTTTTGTTTTGCAAACTTTAGCTTCCTTGACTCAGATAACAAAAACATATCCTTAAATTACTGAAGCAGATTGGCATAATTTACTTGAAGCAGACTAATCAATTCAAGATACAAGTAACTTTTGCCAAGCTTAAAATTAAATTATGTGGGAGCAGAAACAAAGTTAATTTTTGAAACAAAAGAGGCTAAGAGGTTTGAAAGTAAGATTTTAATAGTGCATTATCTAACAATCAACAGTATTTCTAATTAAGCAAAGGGTACTTGCATGATAGTACCATAATACAGGTATTAAAGATTTGAAGAAATTTAATGAGGCCTTGCTGGGCAAATGGGTCTGGGAATTGGCGACTAATCAGAATCACTTTTGGGCCAGAATTGTAATGTCCAAGTATGGTGGCTGGAATGCTCTGATTCATGGCAGAAACTCCACAGCTTTCTCTAACTGGTGGAAGGACTTAAAATCTATTTTCCAGCAGCAGCACACTAATAGGCTGTCCAATAATTTGTGTTGAAAGTTGGGTAATGGGGCTAAAATCAGGTTCTGGAAGGATAAATGGAGGGAGGATGATTTAACTCTTCAAGAAAAATACCCTAGTTTGTATCAAGTGAGCTACCAGCAGGATTCTTCTATCAGCCTAATGGGAATTCTTGTTAATAATAAATGGGAATGGAGGATGCAATGGAGGAGAAACTTCTTTGACCATGAAATCGATATGGTAGAAGCCTTTATGGATGAGATTGATGCTGTCCAGATTTACCCAACCAGTATGGACTCCCTTATTTGGAAGGCTGATCCTAGTGGAGCCTATTCCACAAAGTCAGCCTACAATATCCTCAAGAATGATGGCAGATCTGTTAATGACGACAGAGCTTTTAAGATTATTTGGAATCTGAAAATCCCCCCAAGAGCAATTTCCTTCTGTTGGAGAATTTTCAGAAACAGATTGCCTACTAAGGCTAACTTGAGGAAGAGACACATCACTTTGCCTTCGTATAGGTGCCCGTTATGTGATAGTGAAGAGGAAGATATTGGCCACATCATGTTCTCATGCAGAATCACTAGGAATTTATGGTGGGAGGCTTTGAGATGGGTCAATAGAGTGGGCCCTTTCCCCATTGAACCTAAAAATCATTTTATGCAATTCTCTCATTGGAATCGCAAAAGCTTTATAGACAATAGATGGGAGGTGTTTTGGATAGCCCTCTCTATGACTATTTGGAAGCATAGAAATGTCTTGGTTTTAAAAAACCAGACTTTCAATCCTGAAAAAGTGATGGACGAAGCTCTATTCCATACTTGGTCATGGTTAAAAGGAATAGACAAAGACTTTCATATTCATTTTAACCAATGGTCTAGCAGCTTGCAAGAGGAACTGTCCTAGGGGGGTTTTCTCTGTTCTTTATTTTTAGCTGTTGGGTGCTTTGTTCTACTGTAGTGGGGTTTGGCAATTCTATGCCTTTGTAACCATATAATACTACATTATTTTTGCTGTGCAAAAAAAAACAATTTTTGCACTATTCCCAGTACAGCAAACTGATATGGGAACATATATAAGAAAATCTGGAAGTTGAAAGACAAAGATTTTAATACGAGCTTCATATAATGATAAGGATGATAATAAATATTGATACAAAAATGCATAATAATAAATTATTTAATAACTCATTTTCAGTACCTTCATATATGATAAGGATGAATACTAGAGTAATTTTCTTTGCATAGCTTCAGGTTTTGTTCTCAGATGTGCTTAACGTTATTAGCCTTAATTTGGACTTTCTTTTGAAAACATATTAAAAATATTATTATTTAAAGCGTGTTTTAAAACATTTGATTTTATTGTAAATTTTTCAAACACAAAATAGTTTGTTAATATAAAAACATTATACTTACACAAGATTAAGTATTAACTGTATGATAATCTCTTTTTCAGGTTTTGTTCTCTTATTAATAATATATATATTTTCAGCCTTCCAAAAAAAAACTGTGTGATAAAAATGCTATTAAGTATTAACTGAGTTTGTATAATTCTGATTTAACTCTTCAAGAAAAATACCCTACTTTGTATCAAGTGAGCTACCAGCAGGATTCTTCTATCAGCCTAATGGGAATTCTTGTTGATAATAAATGGGAATGGAGGATGCAATGGAGGAGAAACTTCTTTGACCATGAAATTTGGGATGTTTACAGTGATACAAATCAATTTATTCCATACAAAAATAGTATAACATAAAAATCAAACTTATGGTTACATTAGCATAAAAAATAATATGCATTACCCTATTAAGTATTTAAGGATAAAATACTACCCCTGCTCCCTAACACAAAACCCATGCCAATTTTCATTTGTTTAAGTTATCAATTTAAATTTGTGAACTTATTATACACATGATTTGTTCTGGTCTCTAACTTTGATCTGACAATATTTGTTCTCAACCTCATCTAACTAACTAATATTCATGTTTAAAATAAAAACTGCCCTTGTGCTGTTCTTTACAAATATAGGAGTCTAGGATAGTGATTAACTATTCAAATAAAGGACAAGTCATTTAAAATAAAGGGCATCAAACACATGTAGAGATTATAAAGGACAACTATTTGTTATAGTCAATTATGTTTTTAACAGAAAAATTGATTCTTAATTCAAATATTGTAATTGGTATGAAGGACTTACTAGAATGTCATTCCACACAATCTCCTTTAGCGTTTCAGGTACGTCTTTCCAATTATTGTGGATAATGGGAACCTTTTCTCGCGCCACTACGCCTAGGTAGCTGTGGAACTTTTCACGCATCGGTCCGGATGCTCTCCCGGTAGCGGGATCCACATAAACAGCCGGTCTGGGCTGATCCACGGTTCTTAATGTCAATGTTCTCAGCCGTGTCGTTGTTCTACTCCTCTTGGAAGTCGCCTCTGATTGACCGTCGGACTGTGGAGGAGACGTCGGATCTGTGGCCATGATCCTGTAAATAAAATACACAATTAATATTAACGATTACATTTAGACATTAACAAAAGCAAAGGCGTAATACTAACATAATCATTATATTTACACATTAAACAAAGCATTACTTTCGCACTCAGCCTGTAGGGATGTTTTCCCATAGACCTTCATCATGATCTACACGATTTGCATGTCCATCATCCGCTTCATCAGCTTCATTCATTGAAGGCAATTGTTTTGAAAAACCAGACATTTGACCAATGTCAAGGGTTGACTCATCATTATGGTAATTCATTCCACTTGGTCTTCCTTGTAGAGCCACAGACAAACTTGAATTACATGGATCTTGTACATAGAAAACTTGTCTGGCTTGTGCTGCCATAATGAAAGGTTCGTCTATATATGCCACCTTACTAAGGTCTACCAAAGTAAATCCCAATGGATCTCACTTAAAAACAGGCACTCTAAATGATGTATAATCAACCTCCCAAATTTCTTGAATGACACCAAAGTAAGACATGGATATTTCTTGAATGACACCAAAGTAAGACATGGATGCTCGAATGGGGTTGTTATCCGATGTACTGGAAAAGTGCTCCGAATCAGCATCAACACAGACCCCACTGTTTTGTATCGAACTTTTATCATCTCGGGACTTTGTGTAGAATGAATAATTGTTAATGTCATACCCCTTCCATGTAGGGATATTCAAATTTGGGCCAATGGCTAACAATGTCAGTCATCTGGAAACACTTTTATCAGCAAGTATTGTTTGTCTAAACCAATTTATGAAAGTTTTGTTGTGCTCTTGCAATACCCTCATCATGTTCATTTTGGGGTGACTATCTCTAACATGTTTTTTGTGAGCCTCTATGTACGGAAACACCTCTGTTGTGTTGTTTAATATATACAAATGTGCTTGTGACACGTCATGTCTAGTCATTGTCACAACATTGTATCCACGAGTACCCTTGCCGGCTATTGGCTGGTCATGCCGGGATGCAGGAACACCGACAGGTTTCAATGAGTCAATGTACTGTGAGGCAAACTCAATGCATTCTTCAGCAACGTATCTTTCCACTATTGAGGCCTCTGGTCGATGTCGATTCTTCGTATAACCCTTTAAGACCTTCATGTACCGCTCAACTGGATACATCCATCTAAAATACGTAGGACCACAACACCTTATTTCCCTTACCAGATGAACAACTAAGTGTACCATAATGTCAAAAAATGAAGGAGGGAAAAACATCTCCATTTGAAAAAGGACAACGACAACCTCATCTTCCAAAGCATCCAACTGTTTAGGGTCAATGACCTTGGCACATATAGCATTAAAACACAAGCGACTGATTGCAACACGGACCTTCTCAGGCAATGTTCCGCGGATTGCAACAGGCAAAAGTTGTTGCATTAACACATGACAATCATGTGATTTCAAGCCAACCAACTTAAGCTCATTCACAGACACAAGACTCTTGATGTTTGAAGAGTAGCCTTGTGGGACTTTGATATTACGCAAGCATTCACAAAAACTTCTCTTTTCAGCTGTTGACATTGTGTAACAGGCTGGGGGCAGATATGTCCTGTTACCTTTTGAGATAGGATGCAACACTTGACGTATACCCATGTCAACCAAGTCTTGACGACACTTGAAACCATCCTTTGTCTTGCCTTTAATGTTTAGGAGGGTCCCAATTAAAGAATCACAAACATTTTTCTCGACATGCATGACGTCTATACAATGCCTAACATGATGATCGGACCAGTACGGAAGATCAAAGAAAATAGACTTCTTTTTCCACATGTTTGAAGTGGATGATGGTTTTTTTTGGGACTTGCCGAACATATTTACGACATCCTTGACCCGCTGATATACTTCATCGCCAGTTAATGGATTTGGCACGGTTTCATGTTCTTGACTTCCATCGAATGCCTTCTTCAAGCGTCGATACGGATGATACTGTTTGAGAAATCTTCGATGCCTAGTATACACAGTCTTATTTCCATGTTTAAGTTGGCGGAAACTAGTATTCTGCTCACATATAGGACATGCGTGATGTCCTTTGACACTATATCCACTTAAATTTCCGTAGGCTGGAAAGTCATTGATGGTACAAAAAACCATTGCACGCAACTTGAAAGCATGCTGCAAATTTGCGTCCCATACATCAACCCCTTCATCCCACAATTTCCGCAAATCGTCAATTAACGGTCTTAGATATACGTCAATATCATTACCTGGTTGTCTTGGACCAGCTATCATCATACTCAGCATAACATACTTTCGCTTCATGCACAACCACGGAGGGAGATTATAAATGAACAGCAAAACGGGCCACGAGCTATGGTTAGTAGTTAAGGTTCCAAATGGGTTCATTCCGTCCGTTGCAAGACCAAGCCTTAAATTTCTAGGCTCGGCCCCAAATTCAGGATACAGACGATCAATTGCCTTCCATTGCGGGCTATCTGCAGGATGTCGCATCAATCCATCTGATTTTCTGGTATTTGCATGCCATATAAGGTTCTTTGCATCTTCCCCATTAGCAAACAACCGCTTAAACCTTGGTATTATTGGGAGATACCAACACACCTTTGCTGGACGGTGGTCGGCGTCTGAGACTAGTACAGTAGAATCTCCGTTGGTCGGTCTGTACCGAGAAACCCCATACACAGGGCAGTAATCTAGTTCAGCAAAATCATCTCTGTACAAAATGCAGTCATTACAACATGCATGAATTTTTTCGTACTGCATCCCAACTGGACATAAAATCTTCTTTGCTTGGTAGTGATTCTTTGGCAAGACGTTATCAGCAGGAAGGATGTTTGTCAACAACATCAGCAACTCACTAAAACTCTTGTCACTCCACCCAAATCGAGCCTTCAAGTTAACCAGAGCTAACACAGCTGACAATTTTGTGAAAGATATGCAGCCGGAATACAAAGGCATTTTTGAATCAACTTCTATGTTGTCATACAACGCTGCATGTGCCTCTTCAAACCCCTCTTGCCCAAGATCGCGAATCATTTCTTCTATAGGATTTCCGTTGTCTGTAGTAACATCGTCAGCCTGTGACATGTCAGCTGTATCGAGGGATTCCCCATGCCATATCCACTTTGTGTAGCTACGAATTATTCCCTCACAAATAAGATGAGTTCTTATGTCATCAATTGTTTGGTGCCTCCCATTTCCACACTTCACACATGGACAAAAAAATTTTCCCCACATAGGTTGCGCTTTACTTTGAGCAAACAGCAAAAACTCTTCAACACCATTCTCGTACTCTTCAGTTATACGTGATGCGTTCATCCAACTTCGATCCATGTTACACCTTCTATGTCAAACGTTAGTGGCTTAGGGGTTACTTGACATGCATCACAAGCATAGAGCACCAATTGCAGTAGAAAACACACCAGAACTGCACCTTTTGTACAAAACGCTGCAGTGGAAAACACATTAGCAATTGCAGTTAGTTGGACCAGCAATGCTAACAAGAAAAATGGTGCATGGCTGTTTCAAGGGATTCGGCATTTTTCAGTTTGTTGGCCTCTATTACCAATGCTTATAAGAAAAAATCAAGAAAAACTGCACAAACGACAACATCGAAATTTAATGACGAAAGTGGTGCAATTGAAATTCAACATCATTTTTTAAACATTTATAAAATCAAATCAAGTGAATTTGGGAAAAATAATCTATGTCAAAGTAGCTAATTTCTGGTGGTAGAAGAAATTTCACTTCCTAATGGTGGCAGGATTTAAAGAGTATCTTTCAGCAGCAACACAATAACTGCTTTAATGATAATTTAAAGTGGAGGGTGGGTACGGGGTCCAATATTAGTTTGCGGAACGATTTATGGCTGCAGGACAACTGTAATATCCAACGAAAGTATCCCCAATTATATGTAATAAGTAAACAGCAGAATTCTCTAATTAATTCTATGGGAGAATTTGTGGACGGCAGATGGGAATGGAAGTTATCTTGGAGAAGGGAATTTTTTGACTATGAAATACAAATGGCAACTGACTTTGTAGAGGAGATTCATTCTGGTCACATACATCTTATTTGCAACTGTACAATGACAAGGAGACTTTGGTGGGAGCCTTTGAGATGGGTTAATAGAGTGGGTCCTTTTTGCACAGACCCAAAGAACCACTTTTTGCAATTCACTCAATGGAACAACAAAGCTAGTATAAACAACAGATGGAAATTTCTGTGGTTATCTCTATCCTTCTTCGTCTGGCATCATAGAAATGCTATGATTTTCAAGAACCAGCCGTTTGATCCTGAAAAGGTTATCGATGATACCTTGTTCCACACTTGGTCTTCGTTAAAATGTGCAGAGAAGGACTACACCAGGGACTACACCATCCATATGTAGCAGTTGCATGTGGAGGTCAACACCAGGTTGTCTCATGAACGACAACTCCATTAGCCATCTTCCAGCGGTCAATGACATGGTGTGCATGCAACGGGACTCGAGAAATTTGAACACCTTGCAATACATGTTCTGGGGGTGGTCGGGTAAGGACATAAAAAGGCGGAGATGAAGAGATTTATTGTAGAATATTTCAGTACACCTAGTACTGAATTTTATACATAATATATTTGATTTTTGCCTTGCAAAAAAACAACAAAGGAAGGGTAAATGTTGACACCTCTTCCAAGAGGTGCAGCATACATGTACTTAAGTTATGGGGTGTAGCTGGTCCACAATACCATCCTCAAATTCAACCACAATTGGGGTTAATTTATACTTGTTCCTATAGTACCTATGGTACTCTCGTAATTGTATGATATTGGCACAAAAAGACATAATAAACATCATACCAGACAGCTCAAAAGAACAATTACACGGCATGAATATGAAGGCATTAAACGAATACATGTTTTCAGGCATCATACATGTTTGTGATTTGTGGAATTTCAAAAACATATTTTAAACTATTACTAGAAACAATAAACACACCTGCAAATAATGAAAGGAGTTCTTTGGTGATTCTTTGGTGCCTGATTCAGCCTGAAAAATAATAACACTTTGGTCAATCAACCGCTTCTATGACAAACATTTGTGTAATATGTAGAAAATAATTTGTGGCAATCAACTTGATATGATACAGAATTAAATTGCAAGGCATTTACTAAAGAAAGCAGTGAAGATAGAGTTCCAACAGTCATATATAAAGCTCAAATCATGGAAGAAGGTCTTCACTACATCATATTCTTTCTAGCTATATAAAGCTGAAATCATCATTGCAAGACAGGAATATATAATTAAGAAATGGCTCCAAAAAAAAATTAGTGTAAATTTTGAAATGGAAATGTTCCAATATGATCTGATTTGTATTGTAGAAATTAGTGTCCTAGCATTTGGATGGAATCTCTATGCCCTTGCCCTGTTTCATTTGACATGTACTTAGATTTTGCTTTCCTTTATTGAATCTGATATCACAACATCATATCTTGGCATCTACAAATTACAGCTAGCATTTGGATGATGCTATGCTTTTACTTTGGTCATGGCTCAAGTCCAACGAGAAAGATTTTACACTTCACTTTAATCAATGTTCTTCCAATGTAACACTACGTTTCTGTACTTAGCTTGGGAGTG
Organism: Glycine max; assembly: GCF_000004515.6. Lineage (NCBI taxonomy): Eukaryota > Viridiplantae > Streptophyta > Magnoliopsida > Fabales > Fabaceae > Glycine > Glycine max. The sequence goes on from NC_038250.2 coordinate 44,584,974, forward strand.
TGGGGGCTGGACTTTTGTAGCATGGGTTAGGTAGCAGGGTGCTATGGTGCTGGCTTTGTTCCTACTAATAATCATAGGAACCAGCTGGCCCCTAAAATTTGTAACTTCAGTACCACTGGTACTCATTATTAATATATCATATCTATGTTTGCTGACAAAAAAAAAAATTAAAAGAAACTATTTGTGTAAATTTTTAATATGATTAAGCATATAATGTAATATAAATTACTTAATTTATATGTATAAATTTCATAATAGTGGTTATTCCACTATCTACTATCCTACTATACCAGTTTTGGGGTGAAATGCTCTGCATCTGTATTCAGGAATTGATAATGATTCATACAACTCTCATTGACCATATTAGCCCAGAAAGGGAGCTTGGACTAGCCTAGCCTGAGTCTAAAGGGTGAAGGTTCCATGTGATGGGGTTAAACTGGTGGTATATTGATGGAAAATTTAATGGGATCTTAAATTGTGACCAGTCCTGATATCAATTGGTGGGAGGTATTGGTTTGATTGACTTAGGGATATTGTTGAAAATCAACCTATTGTTCATATGGAATTAGAGGTCAATTTGTTTTTTTAATAGGGCAGAAACATTTATCAGGCTGGAGGGGTAGAGAAGTGAATGTGCAACGGGATGGGTTGAGGTTGAGTACAACATGTTGGATTCTATATCCAGATGATGCAAAGGCCCAAGCTGTTCACTCAACAGAGGCAATGGAGCCTGATAGGGGGGCACATCAGGATTGACTGAGTTATATCCGAGTGCCATGGTACACAGTCCTTGAAGCTCTGAACACAGATGGAGCTTCATAAAGGGCCACATCATGCTTAGTCAAGACATATCTGGACGGTACACTAAGCAAATGGTTTTTTTTCCCTAAAATACCAGAGAATGGAGTTCTTGCTCATAGTAATGCCACCAAAAATAAGAATCCAAGGAATGTAATTAGAAACCTTGGAACAAACACCCCCTTAGATATTGGGAAAAAACTCTAACAAATGAATGAAATTAGAAACCAAGGAATGTCTATTTTTCCTTGATTAGTAATATCAGCCTGTAGAGATTATAAAATTTGATTGCATCATACAAAGAAGGATTGGTGTAACAGAAAAGTGCAACAATGAAAGCTTTCTGAACCAAATTCTCATACAAGGATGTGAGAAAATGGGCTTCAAAGTAGAGTCTGTGGCTATAAATTCCTCAGCAGATGACTATTGTGGTTCATGCTGTTATGGTTGCAGAACAGGAGATAAGAAGGGAACTGACTCCACTTGGTTGGTTGATTCTGTAGGCAATGGTGCAGTGATCCTCACTGGATGTAAAGCTGAGAGATTCATACTTGAAAATGTAAAGAATGGAATGAAGAAAAAGAAGTGCTTAGGAGTGATTGCTGCAGCAAGTTGGAGGAATAAGGTAAGAAAGAAACTCCAAATTCAATACAAGGTAACCATCTCAGCATGTGGCTTTCTCAAGACTCGTCCTCTAATGATTTCTAGTGGACTAGTATGCTACAAAGACATAATTTGCACCAAGAAAATAATTAACTAGAAACTAAAAGTTTGCAGTGCAAACCTCCTATCATTTATGCTAAAACACACTGCATTATCCCATCTTCGCGATGAGTCCATGACAACTAAGAATATAGTGAGATTTCAACTCATGTAAGCAGACAAGAATAGACCATAGTCACTGTTTACATTATTTCCTGTTTATATAAATTTCTCGTTAAATATTTAAAGAAAAGGAAAATACTAAAGTAGAGCTATTCACCAAAATAAATTTTTATATATAAATAACAATAATAAAGAAAATCATTAAGGATTACGTTGTTTATGCCCCTCAATAACTAAAAATTTTCAAATTGAAATTCTATATTTTGTTTCAATTATTTAAATTATTAATAATTGGGAAATAAATAATTTTAAATAATATTAAAAATGTTGTAAGGAATATATCTAGTGGGAGAGCTATTTTTAAATGATTGTGAGTAAAAATAGTAGGCTTAAATATATTTTTGATTCCTGATAAATATCTGATTTTGTGTTTACTCTTTAATAAATTTGTATTTTGCGTTGAGTTCTTAATGAAAAAAAAAATAATTTTATTTTGACCTTAACACTTATTCTTAATTCCTAATAAATTAGTAAATTTTGTATTTACTCCTTAATAAAAAAATTATTTGTTATTAGTCGACACTAAAAAAAATTTATTATTTTATTATGGAGTAAATACAAATTAACTAATTTATGAGAGACTAAAACAAAATATCAAAAATAAAATATAAATTTGTTATTTTAGTAACGACTCAGCGTAAACCAAAAATTCATTAGAGACCGAAGAGAAAAATGAAATATTTATTACAAATCAAAAGCCAAAATAGTAAATTTCCTTCACTTGTATGATTTAATTAATTTATGATATTTAAAATTTATAATAATATTTTGAATAATATGTAAATATAAATAACAATTAATTATATGAAAACTATTAAAATTAAATATTATTTAAAATAAAATAATTAATCTTTTATTCTTTAATAGACAATTCATATTTCATTAGTAATTTTGTTACAAGAGTTGCTTAAGGTGTTTATTAGCAGTATCTTGTACTTGCGAGAGAAAAACATACTAATTGTTATATTTTGTAACATAAGTATTTTTTTTTCTTAACATAATCATACAACATTAATTGATCATAGAAAAAATATATTAATTGTAATAAATATCTACAAAAATGATATTTTTCGAAAAAATTCAATCAGTCTTTCATTGAGGGTTTCTAATGATATTAATATTGCTTGTTGTAAGTATATTAAATTAAAAACTATAAAAAAAAAATTTCATTGTTATTAATCAACACATTAAAAAATAGAAATTACATATTATAAATTAATCAAGTAGAAACACATGTGACAAACATGTCTACTAAAATGAATATCTCTACACATGAGAAGGTTATTAAATAGACCTCACTTTGAATTTCAATCAATAAATAATTTTTTTGTAAATATAAAAAAGCAAAAAAAAATCACTTAAATATTATATATTTTAAAATCTAAAATTTTCATGTTCTTCCAAAGAATTTGCTGGACACAAGAGAAAGCACCACCAACCAATCTTTATTTGATTTCAAATCGTGAAGGTGGCCATTGCATATGGAGAAGATACGGGGAAAATTCTAAAGTGTATCCTGAAAAGCTTTGAATTGGTCTCTGGTCTTAAGATAAACTACAATAAGAGAAAATTTGGGTGTTTGGGCAAATCCGAGGACTGGTGTAGGGAGGCAGCATCTTCTCTCAATTGTAGTCAAATGGATATTCCATTCTCTTACCTTGGAATTCTTGTAGGGGTCAGCTCTAAAAATAGGTCTGTGTGGCAGCCCATTATTAGCAAATGCGAGGCTAAACTTACAAAATGGAAGCAAAGAAATCTATCAATGGGGGGTAGAATAACCCTCATTAATTCAGTCTTAACAGCCTTACCCATTTATTTGCTATCCTTCTTCAAGAATCCTAAGCTTGTGGTGCAAAAGATTACATCTATACAAAGGAATTTTTGATGGGGCAGCCTCCAAGACTCCATTAAGATTCCTTGGGTGAGGTGGGACATAGTCTGCCTACCTAAGAGTAAAGGTGGGTTAGGGATCAAAGATTTGATTAAATTCAACGAGGCTTTGCTTGCTAAATGGGGGTGGGAGTTGGCAAATAATCAGAATCAGTTGTGGGCCACAATTCTATTGTGTAGATATGGTGGTTGGAGGGATTTGATTTCTCATAGGAACTGCAGTTTAGACTCTCCTTGGTGGAAAGACCTCAAGGTTATCTTCAAGCAGCAGCAAAGCAACACAATTTGTAAAAATAGCTTTATTTAGGCCATAGGTAAGGACGGTCCATGGAATACAAACCAAGTACTTATTGGCTTGACAACAAAAAAAACACTCATTGGAAATATATATGTTTAGCAATTAGCATAGACTCGCTGAACAGGAATGGAGAAATATGACATAATTAGATTTTTCCTTTCACAAAGAATGTAGAAGAAACTAAAGACCTTCTCTTTTAGGGGTACAAATAATTTGAAATATAAGTAGAAATTGGCCTTTTGGGCAGAGAAGATGCTAATGAGGATGACAATTTGATAACACTAGTGCATTGACTAGAACTTGCTTTAGACTTGGTCATGCAAATTTCATCATGCTTATGTGTGTTACATTACATGTATTACAGGTGTATGCATGTGAAAACAGAAGAGAATGTCCATGACCTTGAATGGAGCAAAGAGATACAAAAGCAGAAAAATTGCATAAAACTGGATGATGTTGGGCTTTCATATAATAGAGGAAGAGAGAATATATATATGTGTGTGAGTGTGTGTCAATCCCCTGCAGAAGCAGAAGGAACAAAAAGAAGTGGAAACCAAGCAATTCCAAAGTGATGATGCACAGAGAAGAGAGAAAAATTTGAGTGACCCAAGAAGAGATGTTTTTCTTTCTTTAAACTGACCAGAGGAATATTTTTATTTTTTATGTTTAATTTTTTGCTTTTTTCTCTTGCAGAGGGAACAAAACAGCTATAAAGGAGCCTAAAGAGTGTGTGAGAGAGGAGTTATGGGGTCCATATATATGAAGATGGCAAGGCAAGTGTTGAAAAAATTGGGTCGGAAGAATAAAAAACTCGTAGTGAAAACTTTTTTTTTTAACAAAATGTTTCATAAATACTCCATATATTATCCTACACTTAGAGAGAAAATAAAAAAGAAATAAAAAATATAAATATAATAAAATTTATAATGTGATAGCAAAAAAATATTGATGATGTATTTAAAATGAAAAATGATTCACCTACAATTATTTTTAATCATAAAAAAATGTATGATTATTTTTTTAATTACATTACGTAAGAAAAAAAGGGTGGAATTTGGGGTGTCAAAATCTGAGTGCATGACACAGATAAGAGTTGTTAAAATACATAAGAAACCAGTTCTGGACTTATCAAGGGTTGTGTGAAACCAGTTCCAGTTAAAGAAAAATGTACATGTATTTATATTGTTCACATTAAATTTTCAAGTAGTATTATATTATTTGAAAATTTGATATTTGTTTCAATAAAAGAAGCTAACTGCCTCACATCGCTAACCTTTCTCAACGGGAGAAGGTGGAGTCAGAGTTGTCTACCCTACGTTGTTAGGAATGTGGTTTCTAGATAATCAACAAAAAGAAACTTACTAAGATTCGCCATATTTTTTTTAGTTAAATAGTTATTATTAAGGGTGAAACTATTTTTTATTCTATAACATGTATGTTTAACTTTTAACTGCAAATCATTTGCTGAATCAATGCTGAAAATAATTTTTACTTTCAGTGATCTGGTTAGAGCACAAATAAGCAAGGAAATTTTTATTTAAAAAAAATAGCTTCAGGGGTTCTTCACTTCTTGACTTACCAATACGCTTTGAGGCTTGAGCTACTATTTCAAAATAAACAAATAATTGGCAAAGTTAGCTGTATATGTGTTTTCTAGAGTCAGCATCAGTAGTTATTACAAACTATACAATAACATTTTTTTTTCTTTAATTCCATATGTATATATTGTTCATTATCAATTCGGCCTAACAAATCTTACTATCGAGATTTCGTGGATGTTTCAAATTAAATGATATAACTAATCTTGTACATTTCTTTCAACAATACTTTCTACTTTTGAATGTTAGGAAGAAAAAATGAATTTGATGGGGGAAAAAAACAAAGTGATAATATATATCTATCTTTTAAAAGGATCTTAGTTCTACTATCAGAAATATTCTTGGTATGAAAAAAAAAAGGGAAATGATAGTGGAAATGATGGGGGAGGGTGGAGTAAATGAATAAAAATGCAGTTTTTTATAGGTTGCATTTGTTATTTGCTTCTAATTAATAAGAAGATAAATATGCAACCTTACGCAGCACATTGAAAAAATAAGAAAGTAAAACCCTTGCAGAGGAAAATTTTCATTTGGCAAACATAATCCATGAGAAGGAAAGATAGAAAAAAAAATCCAGTTCTCATAATTAATGTCGAACTCACCTATATACCCATCGGGTCAAGTGGCATAAATAGATGTAAAAGGATGTGTTGTATTATCGAGCCTTTGTCATGTCTCAATAATGTTCGTTATAAAGGTGAAGGGTCTAAGGTGTTAGGGAAGCGGAGAAAAAGGAGACAAACTTTTTGCCAATAACATAAAGAAAAAGGAGGGAAGTGAGGTGTGTGAATGCGTGGGTCAGAGATGAGGCAGATATGCCGTGGTCATTTCATAGCACTTGTATGCAGACACAATAATATGGGTGGGTATTTGGCTTGGGCCTCTCTCTAGGAGCATGTGGAGTCTGTCAGAGAGTGAGGGAAAAACTAACAAAAAAGAAAGGAAGAGGTATAGTATATTTTGGTGTGCTTGATACTTCAAAGAACTTCTATTCATTTTAGAGGTTTATTTACAGACATTTTTATCAATGAAGTGTATGGAGTAACTAATAGTCTTAAAATTCAAGTATTAAGTATATGGAAGTGGGCTAAATACTTTAAGCAAGAATTTTTCCACTTATAATATATGTATTCAATTTGACTTAATCACTACTAAAAGAGAAGGTCTTTAGTTTCTTCTACATTTCAAATTATTTGTACCCCTAATGGAGAAATATGAAATAATTAGATTTTTCCTTTCACAAAGAATGGAGAAATAGGGAACCAAAGCAAGATTTTAGAAAGACTTCATTGTGATGCACAGGAGTTGAGAAACCTCCAAATCACCATACAAGATTTGATGAAAAAAGTAGACATGAATGAGAAGAGCACAAAAGGAAAAAGTGTTGAGTTTGGTGAGGTGAAAGGGCATCAATCAAGATTGACATGGGTGCATTTAATACCAACTTACTGTATTGCCAGTAAGATTGCTGAATCAACCTCATGGTAACCATTCAGTCTACATCTTACTGTATTGGCAGTAAGATTGCTGAATCACTTGGCAAAGCATCAATCAAAATTGACACGCATGCATTTAATACCAACTTACCAATCAACAAAAAAAACTAAGATACACAAAGTTACCAACCAATAACAACCCATAAGAAAATTTTATATTTTTAATCATTTCTAAACGCACAAAGTATATTTAATAAACAAAAAGTACCTTGTGGTTGTGGCAGCAATAGATTCAAAAGCTTGTTCAGTCCTTATGCTTGTGGCAGCAATACGTTCAAAAACTTCTTGAGTAACTCTTCCAATTGATATAACTTCCTCTGAAAAAATGTAACGAAATTAATTCAAACCCACAATAAGAAGCTTTGTTCACTGCAGTTTCAAATTTCTGCTTTATTAGTCTTCTTTTTTTTTTTATCAGCAAAGATAAATTATATATATATAACCTGGAAGTACCAGAGGTACTGATTACAGAGTTAGTCACCATAAAAATGGTTCCTCAGTCAGACATCATAAGTCTGATTGGGAACCAAAATATGGGAAGCAAAGTATACATATATTGATCCCTACTCCCTAATGAAACCCCTACTGTTGCAAAAAATGATGTCTCAAGTTACTAGACCATTGACTAAAATGTAATGTAAAGTCCTTCTCCAAATTATGGAGCCAAGTCCACATTAAGAAAGTCGCGTCTTCAAATTACCGAGATTGAAGTTCTTCTAATAATATCCCTAATCATATAACAATATTTAATTGTTTGTTGTTAAGCACATTACTATTTATACACTTTAAATTTATGAAGCTACAAAGTATAAGATTTTTATGATGATATGTTAAAAATAAATTCTGAGTCACTATATGAAAACAAAAACAATGGTATCAATTTTTATTTTGATCAGCAAAGATATTATTTTATAGATATGTAAAGAGTTACCAGAGGTACTATATTACAGCAGTATGGGTACCATAGAAATGGTTCCAAAGTCAGACAAAACAGGTCTGAGAGGGAACCAGTATATGGGTACAGTAAATGTACATCTATTAGTCAAAAATATGTATCCTCTACTGATGCAAAAGCCGTGTCTAATGCTACTTGACCATTGATTAAAATGGATAGTAAAATCTTTCTCAAAGTGCCTGAGCCACGTCCATAGAGTGAATATTGCATCTTCAAACAGTTTGTTAGCATTAAAGGTTGCATTAGAGAACACTATGTTGTTCCTAAGCTTCCAAGTGGACCAAGTTAGAGCCAACCACCAGCATTGCCATCTCTGCATCCTAACACTATGTTGTTCCTAACACTATGTTGTTCCTAACAATGGTATCAATTGAATAATAACTACAATTAATGACTCTAATTTGTTAGGACTAAGCTCAGACATATTTCTTTCTCAAAGTTCTATTCCAGCCATGACCCAAGAGCATTTCTTTTAGACTTTTCCAAAACCTAGTGCCAAATAATTATCCAACTCGAATAGCAGTTGTTGGACTCTAAGTTTCAGTTCAAGCTTAACAATCAGTGTCATACTATTGATCAAAACAAAGCAGGTATAAATATGCAATACTAGACTCAAAATATGCAACAAACACTAGACCTAAATCAGTGTCACAGAAATTGGAAGAAAATATTTTATCCAAGCACAAACTTCAAGCCTTATTCCATGTATTGGGGGGAAGTTATGGCTGGCCATATGGGTAGAGGTGTCATAGAAGAGCAGGTATGGAGGAAGGGACCTTGGACTGCTGAAGAGGACAGGTTGCTTGTTGAGTATGTCAGGTTGCATGGTGAAGGCAGATGGAACTCTGTTGCTAGGCTTGCAAGTAAGAAACACCAAACTTTTTTCACTGTTTTGTTTCTTAATATATATGATTGGATTTTCACATTTATAAGTGACAATATAGCAAAAAAACAACTGAAATTGTTTTCAACTTCTACTGTTCATGTTGGCTACATTCATGTTCACTTCATTTTGAAAATTATACTATTGTCTGGTAGAAATTATGATATGATCTATGTATCTATAGTTTTAGTCAATCTCTACTTGATACGTAGTTGAGTTTTTCAATTCACAATAAAGACTAGATAAAACTCAATATGTTTCATGGCTGAAACCATTAATCTGAGACTATATATATCAAGACTAGATAATCCTTTTGGCATATTCAACGATGACATTGTTAGGGCAACTCAACACATTAATAATCACATTTTAAAAGTCTTACTTAAGTAAACCCCTAATACTATAAAACATATATATCAGCAAACAAGAACTCTGAGTACTTCGACATCCTTACCTTGACAGTAGCAAGATCGCGACACCACTCCAAAGAGCACGACTTCGGCTATGGTGGTGGTGGGAACAACAGGTAGCTAGGGTGGGCACGACGGAGGTCAGGGAACGGCGATGTGAGGGTGGGCACAAAAGAGATCGAGTGGGATGAGTAGAATGTGCGCTAGGTTTTAGGTTTTCATCGTAGAGTTTTCGAAGACAGGAGATGAAGTGTTGAATCAATGGAAACACGAGTATATATAGTACAAAATTTAAGACAGTGTATAAGCAACACCGTCTTTGTATCCTTTTATTTCTACTACGGTGTCTTCAAAAGCACCGTCTTCGATAAGTTGAACCAAACGTACAAAGCCGGGGTTATATTCAAACGTCGTCGTTTACGAAATGTACCGTTTAAAAATCATATATAATTACGTAAATGCCACCGCGTTGACTACTACGTCGGCTACTGAATGACCGACGTAGAATGTGCGTCGTAAAATAGGATATTTTTAGTAGTGTTTCTTTTACCAACAAAAATGCAAGAGTATGAGTTGGCCACTGAGACGAATTTTGACCTGCGTTTTCCGATGAAATCCCTAGCGATAATGGAGATGAAGAACTCTTGAAATGCTTGTTGCGATTGGATTGCTAAAAAAATCTAGTTTAAAAGAAAAACCATAACCAATATTAATTAGTTATATAATAACGGGTTATAAACATTTTTTAAAGGATTATAAACATTTATTTTATATAAAACTTGTTTTTAACAAATTGCTCGTTTTTAGTATCTTGAAATCGTATTCAGAGTTAAATTTATAATAATATATTAAGAGAATACAACTTTGTGTAACTGTTTTTTGTTTTTATAATTTTTAGATTATTTTGTTTTTATTCTTAATAATAATAATAATAATAATAATAATAATAATAATAATAATTAATCCTCTTCAATCATGCAGATTAAAATTCACTCACTAATTAAAATTAGATAACCACCCACTAATTAGTCTTCACTTTCATTCGACAATTTACCTTTAAATCATTTTTAAAATTTTAAAATTTTCTTTTAAGTAACTTTCCATTATTTTTATATTATTAATTTTTTTATTCTATCATTTTTATTAACTGTATTTAACTTTTATTTTTTTTATTTAAAAAATTTAGAGAGACGCTCTCTTCCCCTAATAATAATAATAAAAAAGATTTGCCTATCTGAAGTATGAAATTCTCGTCATAAAATTAAGTGATTATTTTTCAAAACTGGCATGGTCAAATAGCCATTTATATAACTGATTATTTATCCATATCATATAATATTAAGTGGCCTACCGTAATTTTGAATAATAAACTTATTATATCATGTAATGATTTACAATTAGATATATAGCAGTATAGAATCTTTTTTATATTGCTTAAACTATTTTTTTAAGTTTTTTTACAAAATTTATTCCTTCATAAGGGGTAGCCTACCCTGCTTCGTTAACCACCCGATGTGGGACTCTTAACACACCCCCTCAAGTCAGGGCTTGTCACCACAAAGCGAGGGCTAGCGGCACTATCCACCAAACCACTGGGCATAACCTAGCTCTGATATATACCATGTTAAAGTGCAGCAAAGACATCCGAAAAGTTTCCTTAAAAACCGGTTCATAAGGGGGTGACCTACCCAGTTATATATAAGCACTTATCATGTTCGTTAACCACCTAATGTGGGACTCTTAACATCTAATGACCTACCAATGAAATTGACAATTGATTAACTTATCATATCATCAAGGATTCTAATGATCATATGTATGATTTTCTTTGGTAAAATATTTTTAAATCCTTCTAACAATTAACCTAACGCCATCAATTATTTTGAATAGTTGAAAATTTAAAAATATAGTTTATCAAAGAAAATACACGTAATTGTCCTCTAAACTCTTTTACAAATTAATGAGTTATTGTAACATCATCATTCTTGAAAGTGTGAACTAAAACAAAAAAAAAGTAAAAGACTAAAATCAAAACAAAAATTAAAGTTATTTAAGTAAAAAAATCTCACATAATAAATTCTTCAAGATTTTCCCTAGCGCGCCAACAGAGAGTCCTCACTTGTAATAAGCCTCCAACATTGCTTCTCTAATGTTTAAAGCTCAAGCAATGACACTAAATCCACCAAAACCCATTCAATCAAACTCATTTTTCATTGACCAAATTAGGCGTTCCTAGCACATCCAATGATTTCTGCAATTATTGTCCTTCGATTCCCCGCTAGAATATGCCTAACACATACAGTTTCTATTTCACCTTAAGAGCCTTCTTGAGATTTTATAACAACTAACTATGTAGTTTGAAATGGCCTGTGCGAGAACCTCCTTTCTAGTACGTCAGAGGTACAATAATATGATTTTTTATCATATATATATATATATATATATATATATATATATAAAATACATTTTTCGATTATCGAAAAATGATCTTCGATGAATTATTGAGAAATAGTCTTTGTAATGTGATAGAAGAAATGAAGATTTAAAAAGTATCAAGATACTAAAAGATATCAACAGTGAAGATTGAAGATACAAGTTATCAAGGGTGAAGGTCGAAGACCAAAGTCATTAACGATGAAAATTGAAGATAAAATCATCAATGATAGAGATCAAAGACCAAAGTCATCGATGGTGAAGATTTAGTGGAAGTTTATAATGGTTACATGTAGTTATAATTTGTACTCTATACATATAGAACTTGTATGTTATTATAAATGCACTACTAAAAAAAAGGTCTTCTACATCGGTTCTAATGGTCTTTCTACATCGGTTATGACGCGTGGTGGTAGATCCCTTGTCGTTGAATAACAATATTGGTTGAAGAATCGTCTTTGAAGGGCATTGGTATGAAGACATGCATGGTGTCAGACCCGTCTTAGAATGGGGATTGTTCTACATCGGTTGTGATGGTACAACCGATGTAGAATGTGAGTGTTCTACATTGGTTCTAAGGGTGAAACCGATGTAGAATGGGGAGTGTTTCTACATCGGTTATCAGTCAACCGATGTAGAATTGAGAGGGTTTCTACATCAGCTATCAGTCAACCGATGTAGAATGTGGCTTTTTTTATTATTATTTTTGCAAAATTTATACACCCAGGTCAAATTTCAGCTATCAAATTAGTTAATGAATAAGTGCAAGAAGCTACATTGCTATACTAATTACAATCTACACATTTTTCTATATTCCTACCATGCTATACTAATTACAATCTATACAATACAAATATAATGAATAAATACAAGAAGCTACGTGTGCAAAGTATAATGAACAAGAATATTTTCAACTGAATCTAATGACTTATTATTGGATGGTGCAAGCGTATAGTCAAATCAACTTGCTTGCAACATAAATGTAGAAAAAAGTTAAATTTACCCACTATCAATGATATACAGAAGAGAGTGCAACCTTCATAGAAAACAAACCTCAATTTTCTATAGGCCACAACAAACAAGGTGAAGAAGCTCTCTAGTTCCAGTCCCTAAGATAGTTGATATTGGAAGTGGTTCAAATATGATATAGTAACCATAACAAAAATTTGTTGTTTACAACATATGACTCTTAGAAAACATCAATATACAATATGATGCAACTATGCAAAAAATGCCACTATGCATGCTTAGCCACTAAAAAATTCATATTTCCTAGGTTGTCAGAGAAATTTTTGTCAATCTCTTATAATTTTAATTCTATATTAAAGATGTATCATGGTGTGATCCTGAACATCAATATATGGTACACATGGAACCGGCCTTGCCCACAAGAGCCCACCATAAGTTGTTTGACTTCAATGGGCACCCTTCAGAAGTTGCACAGGCCACCTAATTGAACAAAACCCAAAACTTTTTCAACCATACATTTCATAAATAAGTCTCCAAATCCTAGTGAAGCTTGGAAACCATTTTCCAAGGGGATAAGCTATTTTCTCTGCTGAAACCAAGACAAGGTACAAGTGATAAGAGTTGAGGCTTGAAAACAAATCAAGCCCACAATTAGTATTGTTTCCTTCTGAATTTTCTACTATAAATGGTTAAAGTACAACTTTGCCAAAAATGGGTATTCTTGTTCTTTTTATCAAAACTAGTAAATTATATCCTAAACACCTTGATTACTATGCTATTCTCCTAAGTGTAACCAAAGTGAACCTCACATGACCTAAATTACACTACCACACTGTACATCAACCTATCAATTATACCTAACTTATGTTGTCTTGCAACATAATTGAGAAAATTCCAAACAATCGGAAATTGTAAAAAAAAAAAAAATCAAAGTCTGCCACTAGGTATTCAGATATGAATAGAACAACAAATTTTAAGCTGGGACAAAAGAAACACTTTTAATTTCCACTCCTGAATAATAGATCCTCCAAAATTCCTTAATTTGCATTATCCTATACTCTTGATCAATTAAACAAAATTATATTAAGGATGACTAATTCTTGAAATAAAATTTATATCAATACAATAAAACGATACAGTTTCATTTAAATTAAAACTATACATATACAGAAATTCATACATACCTCATGACCCACTAATTGCCATGCAGGATGAGCAACATCACCAAAATAACACAATCATAATTTATCAACAGGTACAAGCTGCAACTCATTATCTTCCTACAATATGGGACAAGGTTGTTAATAGAAAAATAAAAATAAAAATAAAAGATTGAATACAAACTATGAAGAACATAAGACAACATTGTTTATCTTGCATCCATAGGGTTCAAAGTTCATTTGTGAGCTATAAAGTTGAAACCATTAAAAGTTAGATAAAAATTAAAAAAAATTAAAAAGAAATCAGAGAATAAAAAAGAATTATGACTATTCTTTAATTCTTGTGATAATTATATTACTCAAAAATTCAAAGAGGATGAATAAATTAAAATTAAATAGATTTAAATTAAGAAATTATAAAATTAAATGGTACCAGAATTTCTCTACTACTATTTCCTGCATTAAATGCTCTCCCATTAAATTACATGTCACCAACTCTAATTATTACTTATGATAAAAAAAGATACATGCAGGAAAAAAAACTTATGACATGTCAACACATAAAGTAATTTGTAATTAGATACTAAAAGATCTAATTTAATTAATTAAATAGTAAATTGTTCTAAACTTTTAGTATGGGATTAAAAATAATGGTGAAGGCGGGGTACCAAAAAAAAGACCCCTGCTAATTATTAATAGTTGCCATATACACCCAATGCAAAATATATATATATATATATATATATATATATATATATATATATATATATATATATATATATATATATATATATATATATATAATTCAGTCCCACAATTAGAAAAGAAGTGCACAACGGTGCCGTTTAACAAAGCAGGGAGTATATATTAATCAGAAAACCACAAACTTAGCGTGTTTTCTACTCAATACTCATCATTGGTTCAGTTTAACAAAGCAGGGAGTTTCTAACAGTTGACCAATATGAAGATATGCACCATATCTATAGCCATATATATGTCCCCAAATGTAATAGTTTCATAAACATTAGTTATCAATAAACAATAAGTATTAAACTATAGTCATATTGGTCCATAAAAAATGTACTGCATTAACAATTAATAATTAATAAAAAAAAATAAAAATACAGTTTTAAAAAAATATGTGATTATTTGTTAGACTTTTTGATAATTTCGTTATTAGTCACCAATTAAATGTTGTTATTTAAATATTTGAATACGTAAAAGTAATGTCATTTCTAATTAGTTTCAGAATTTAGATTAAAAAATTAAAAGCATGAATAAATAAAAAATAAGAACCAAAAAAAAGATAGTAACTTCTTTAAATTAAATAACTTTCTTAATAAAAAATATGAAGCATGAACGTCTAAAAAGCTAATAACAAAAAAATAAGCATTTAATACTATTAAGAAACACAAAGTTCTTGAGAGTACAAACTACTGAAATAAAAAAGATTAAAATAAATGAGATTAAAGGTAACAAGAGACCTATCCAGCACTCCATTCTGGCACAAGGGGATATCTTTATTACATCTGGAGGATCGACACTAATGTTTAAACATAATACTAGAGCTACACATTCAGTCTTCATCTGCACCACAAAGTTAAGAGTTAAAATAGAGCATACTTCTTACCAAAGATATAACATATAAGCATCTTAAAGAAACAATCATTAGAACATTTTAGAGGGAAAAACATACACTTATGAAAAAAAAAGTGAAATGCCAGTATAAGTTCATGTTTGGAACTTTCATGCTACCAACAATTTTAGAACATTAATTGCCAATCAGCTGCTTATGTTGAAGAAGCCAAAACTACAAACACAAAATTTCCAGTTGATATAATCAGACTAGGTGGGAGTGGCTTGCTTATTTCACAATTTTAATGATGGTTAGAATTTAAACCAATGCTTCTAACACAAAGCATATATACTTATTTTTACGAGACCAAATCTGCCTCTGTCAGGTGTCATAACCAATTTCCACCATGCTGCCAATGTGACAAGCTAGCAACCTCCAATTAATGTAAACAAGCCACTTCTTAATGCAAGCTACCAGGATTTACACAAGTCATATTATCCTAAAGAAGCAAATGTAAGCAATCTTTTCCCCACCTCCATTCAGAAATCACTTATTCAATCAAGCCAATTCCAGGATAATTTATCCATTTATACATAAGGTTCTTTAGCCAAGTAAGAATTCCACAAACACGAAGGTTAAAATTAATGGAAGGAATTTCCCCAATGTTCGCTGCCATCTTATCATTATTTGAATTGGTCAAGACCCACTAAAACATAAAATTCACTCTAAATAAATAATAAATAGTAAAGTGAGAAGTTGCATTAAAACACACGGATATAGGAATCTAGTGCTCCAACAAGAAAATACCAAACTTATTATTTAGATGGAAAACAAACTAGTAACTAAAAAATGTGGTCCTACCAAAAAAAAAGCTACTAAATACAAATGATGTAGAATAATTAACACCTTGCACTGGTGAACTATGGATTCCAGTATATCCATGATATACAAGGAGTTATTATCCCTCAGTGCAAACAATGATGAGCATACCCTGAGGGCAATCTGCATTTAACATTTATGATATATATCGTTACAATATTAATCTTCAAAATTTTCACTCTCTTTTAATCCTATTTATTTAGTTATTATCACTGAAAATATTTAGCATTGCATTTACAATAATCAGAATTAAGTTCCATTCTGCATAAATACCATTGCAGCACTTCATGAGCAAGTCGTTGTAGCCTGTAAAAAACTTTGTCATTTATATCGATAGCAATACAAACCATATGCAGCAAAGATCTTACCTCTGCTAGAATTATGTTGTACATCAATTCACAACAAATACAGGGGGGGGGGAAATCCAGAACTAAGGTAAGAGATAAATAATGCTTTGAATATCAAAGCATGAGTGGCCTACCAACAAGTTTAACAAGATCAAATTCCTTATGTTTTATGTGGTGGGCATTGTAAATTAAACAGGTACTGATCTAAACATGCAAATCAATTTAAATGGCATATTCATATCAAACAGCGGAAATTAAATATTACTAGCATACCTTCTGCCATTGTAGATCGAATGTGAAGCAGTGCCTACACGAAACTGAAAACAGTTTTGCTCTTCCTAATCCTTGCTCACTCTGAATAGATGGTGTATGTTCTGAATAGAGAAGTGGATTTGGTGATACAAAACTGAGAGCACCCCATCCTATTTATAGAGTTTGTCCATCACAGAGCTCAACCAACTTGTTACCAGAACGTGAGATAGAAGTTATCAGTACATGAGATAAAGGATAGGTACGTGATTTGTTACTGCAGGTGGTTGTAAATATGTTGCAAAGATATGGGTTGAATGTGGATGGAAAATGGACCAGATTCAGAAATAACAAAATTTTCCAAAATAATGTAATGGGAATAAAAAATTGGAACGTGAAACGTGGGCTCCCAACATTCTACCACTTGGTCCATTTAGCTCAACATCAATCGTAACAAGAAACATAATATATGAGTCATGACGATAGGTCCTCTGATGATGAGTAGTATTTTCCATGTACCACAATATATCAAGTCTCTCAACACTAGCTCTCAACTTAATGAATAAACCATATCTTTATTCTATATCTAAACCGAATGATTTTTCTCGAAATAAATAAATATGTGCACAAAACCATATGAGAAAATATCTAACTGAATAAGAGTTTCATTGAAAATAACAAATGTACGTACAATGAAATTACATCATGGAACCAAGTCCCATTCATACTACATGATCCTTAAAATTCTTTGGTGGCATACCTTTAGCTAAAGGATCAACAATCATCAACTCAGTGTTGACGTGTTCAATGACCACTTTCTTTTCTTTAACACGTTCTCTTATGGCTAAGTACTTGATGTCGATGTGCTTACTTCGACTTTCACTTTTGTTGTTTTTAGCTATAAACACCACAACAAAGTTGTCACAATATAACTTTAATGGCCTAGAAATAGAGTCCACAACTCTAAGGCCAGACATGAAACTCTTCAACCATACACCATGCGAGGTAGCCTCAAAACATGAAACGAACTCAGCCTCCATAGTGGAAGTAGCAGTTAAGGTTTGCTTGACACTTCTCCAAGATACAACTCCATTGGCTAACATAAAAATATAACCAAATGTTGATCTTCGTGAATCAATGCAACCAGCAAAGTCTGAGTCAGAGTAGCCAATCACTTCCAGACAATCAATTTGTCTGTACATGAACATGTAATCCTTTGTTCCTTGAAGATATCTCATTACTTTCTTTGTAGCTTTCCAGTGGTCAATACCTGGATTACTTTGATATCTCCCCAAGACTCCAACAGCGAACGCAATATCAGGTCTAGTGCAAACCTGAGCATACATAAGGCTTTCAACTACTGAAGCATATGGAAAATTTTTCATGTGTTCCCGCTCAAAATCATTTTTGGGGCACTGACTCAAAGCAAGTTTGTCACCCTTCACAATGGGAGCTACACTTGGTGAACAATCTTTCATGTTAAATCTCTCTAAAACTTTGTTGATATAGGTTTCTTGAGACAAGCCTAAAATGCCTCGAGATCTTTCTCTATGGATCTTTATGCCTATGACATAAGATGCCTCTCCCATATCCTTTATATCAAAGTTCTTTAAGAGAAATTGTTTCACCTCATATAGCATACCCTTATCATTAGTCGCAAGCAGAATATCATCTACGTATAATACAAGGAAACAAATCTTACTCCCACTGATCTTCTGGTATACACAGTGATCCATGACATTCTCTTCAAAGCTGAATGAAGAAATGAACTCATGAAATTTTAAATATCACTGGCGGGAGGCTTGTTTCAATCCATAGATGGACTTATTAGGCTTGCAGACTAAGTGCTCACCAACACTAGATAAGAATTCCTTAGGTTGTTTCATGTAAACCTCTTCTTCTAGATCACCATTCAGGAACGCCGTTTTCACATCCATTTGATGCAGCTCAGATCAAAATGAACTACTAATGCCAAAATTACTCGAAGAGAGTCTTTCTTAGATACAGGGGAAAAGGTCTCTTTGTAATCAATTCCTTCTCTTTGATTGAATCTTTTAGCAACAAGTCTTGCCTTATGTCTCTCAATGTTGCCTTCCGAGTCTTTCTTTGTTTTGAAGACCTATCTACATCCGATGGCTTTTACACCAATAGGCAACTCAACGAGATCCCAAACTTGGTTAGATGCCATAGAATCCATCTCATCCCTCATAGCATTATACCACAAATTTGATTCCTTAGAACTCATGGCTTGTGAAAACGTCTCAGGATCATTTTCGGCTCCAATGTTGTAGTCTGATTCTTGTAGGTACACTACATAATCACTAGGAATTGCTGTCTTTTTTACTCTAATAGATCTTCTTAATGTTGCTTGGTCATCCTGCTGAGGAACTTGTTCAACCGGTTCTTCACCAATTTGTTCAATATCATCAGGTTGTTCCTCACAAACAACTTGATCTACATGAGCACTTTCAATAGCTTGTGGAACTTCAATCACTGGTTGTCTAACACCCATTTTAACTTGAGGGGTGGGAATGACTACCAACCTATTACATGTCCTAGAAGGTTCAGCTTCATAGTGATCCTTTTCAGAAGAAATGTTCTGAAATTGATTACTCCCACTAATCAAGTCATTTTCAAGAAATTTTGCATTCCTTGATTCCACAATCCTAGTGTTGTGGGATGGACAATAGAACATATACCCTTTATACCTTTCAACATATCCAATGAAATACCCAATAATAGTCCTAGGGTCTAGTTTTTTCTCTTGTGGATTATAAATTCTTACTTCAGACGGGCATCCCCAAACGCGTATATGTCGCAAACTTGGTTTCCAACCCTTGAATAACTCAAAAGGTGTCTTTAAGATAGCCTTGGTTGGAACTCAGTTTAATATATACGCAGCCGTCTTAAGAGCATCAATCCACAAAAATTGAGGAAGCTTTACATTACTCCTCATGCTTCTCACCATGCCTAATAAGGTTTGATTTCTTCGTTCTGCCACACCATTCTGATCCGGAGAACTAGACATAGTGTATTGGGCAACAATCCCATGTTCTTGAAGAAATTTCGCAAATGAACCTGGTGCTTGTCCATCCTCTGTGTATCTACCATAGTACTCCCCACCTCTATTTGATCTCACGATCTTAATTTGTTTTCCACATTTTTTCTCAACTTCAGCCTTAAAAACTTTAAAGGCATCTAAAGCTTCATTCTTAGATTGAAGTAAGTAGAGATACATATATCATGAATAATCATCTATAAAGATTATGAAGTATTTCGGACTATTTGCATCCATGTTTGGACAACATATGTCTGTATGTATGATTTCTAATAAATTAGAACTCCTTTTTGCACCCTTTTTAGACTTGTTAGTTTGCTTACCCTTAATGCAATCTACACAAGTCTCAAAATCAGCAAAATCCAAAGTACTAAGTACTCATTCATTTACTAATCGCTTGATTCTCTTAAAAGAGATATGTCCTAATCTCCGGTGCCACAACATAGAGGATTCTTCATTCACAATACATTATTTTAACCCAACAGAAACGTGTATAGAATTATAAGTAACGTCGCTTTTCAATTCAATCGAATAAAGACCATCAACCAATTGACCACAACCAATAATTTCATATTTATTCAGTAAATTAAAACCAAAGTCTGTAAAATTAAAATAGAATCCCAAAGGTGCAAGTTTAGAAACAGAAATTAAGTTTTTATAAAAACTAGGAACATAAAAAACTTTCTCCAAATGTAATTTAAAGCCACTTCTTAAAACTAAGACGTACGTTCCAATGGCCTCTACATGTGAGCTCATCCTACTCCCTGAGTAGATGCACTACTCACTTCCCACTGGCTTCCTTAGGTTTTCCATACCCTGCAAGGTATTAGAAACATGGATTGTAGAACCAGAGTCAATCCACCATGTATTATGATTCACATTATTCATATTAGATTCATAACAAACGAAAGTAAATGGTGTACCTTTCTTCTCAAACCAACTTTTAAATTTGGGGCAGTCCTTCTTTATATGTCCTTTCTTTTTATAGAAGAAACACTTTGACTCCTTTTTAATTGTTGGTTAAGTCGAAATCCTTCCTTTATTGGTGCCTACAGACTTCTTCTTATCCTTTCCAAAAGTAGAAGTAGTCAAATTTACCTTCTCACCCTCTTCCATTATCAATCTCTCCTCTTCTTGAACACACATGGTCATCAGTTATTAATAGACCATTTATCCTTATGTGTGTTGTAGGAGATTTTAAAAGGTGTATACTGTTGAGATAGGGTGCACAAAATGAAATGTACCAGGAAGGATTCAAACATGGTAACTTCCAGGGTTTTCAACTGAGCCACTATGTCCCTTAAGTGCATGATATGTTCACGCACACCTCTCGTTCCAATAAGCTTAATAGAAGAGAATTGCATAATGAGTGTGCTAGCAAGCGACTTCTCAGAGGTTGTAAACTGTTCATCAATGGCTTTCAACAGATCTCTGACCTTATCATGCTGGTCAACTGAACCCCAGAGAACATAATGGAGAGACGATTAGATCTCTCCCACTTTTCATAAAGGTCAACAGCATCAGGTTCACTAGTTTCAGTAATAGCCGGTGGCTCATCCTTCCTTATAGCATAGTCAATATCCATCCAGCCCAAATGAAGGAGAACTCTTTCCTTCCAAACCTTATAATTATCACCTTTCAATATGGGAAGGTCACAAGAAATATTGATAGATTGTGAAACTGCAAACAAACACACATGTTCATTAAGAAAATTTGAGACTAAACAAAAGTCATGTTTTGCCAATGCAAATCATGTCTCAATATATGAATCTAGTGACACAAAACTTGTCTGTGAGCTAAAGTTCTACTCAATTAGATTCATCATGCAACTTTACAATAAAACTATTAAATCATGTTCTTTTCCTTAGTTCTCGTGGATAAATTAAGAAATATAATCTAATATTTTATCATAATTAATCATACAAATACAACAAAATCCCTGTGGGTAGATTTCATCACATTGCATATGATTAATCACAATAATATTTCTAATGTGATTATAAATTTAGCATACAATTTTACTCAATTAAAGATGTTGTAGCTACTCTCTAATTTAATAAAATTATATTAATCACTTAGCATTTAAAAATAATCTTTGCATAACATACTTAATGCAAACGTGCTCAATATTAAATCATAAAAATTACATGTATACCAATTCAAAATAACATTATACGTATATCCATTCAACATGTAATAAACTTTAAAGGATCAAATCCAATGCATACCAGTATTTAACATAATATTGCATGTTCAACATAACTTAGAGACACACAATTTTAAACAGTTTGCGCATAAATGATTTATCCTTCAGAAGTTATAAATATACATGAACTGCACCTAATAAACAAATAAATCAGAATAGCTTAGTGGCAAAGGGAGTTATTTGTGAAATACAAATGGACGCCAAATTTTTTAAATATGAACGGACGCCAAATTTTTGAAATATGAACGGACGTTTTTTATTAAATTATTTAAAGACAGTCATTAATACACACTCGTCGTTATGCTCATTAAAGGCGGTTATTTCAATAACCGTCGTTGTCAACTTTATAAAAATTACAACTATGCCACCACAACTATCGACATGTTGTATTTAATCGTTGTAATTACGGTGTCGTAAAATGACATTATTGTAGTAGTGATATGACAGATACACAATTACTTAATTCCTCATAAATACCAACACATTTACCATCGAAATTGGTAAAGACTCAACCAATCATCGTGTATGTATTCAATCTCCCACTTTTATGAATTCATGTTTATTTATTTTACTATACATTTTTAAACCTTTTACTCTTTTGAATCTTCATTTCTTAAAACTTGACTTTTACCATCTCTATTTCTTATTATTATCAAAATTACTTACAAACTAATTACTGAATCGAAAACACTTTTATCAAAAGTTATTCCATTATCTTATAAATTATAATCTTATTATAACTAAAATGAATATGTTTATTGAAATTATTACCATAATTTGCATTAAATATTAAATAATTCTTTATTAAGTTGAAAACTGTAAACTTACTTATTTGACTAAAAAGAACTTATAATCGAAAATGGATTCTATATCTCACTTTTAAACATTTATTTGATAATAAAATCATTTAGTGAAAATTCTTTTACTGTCTTAAAAATATTTTCCTTTCGAGGAATAAATACAATTTTCACGATTATCACATATACACACATATGTTTTTAATTTTGTGTGTGTTGATTTTTATACTATAAAAAGTTCGTATATTAAAAAAAATTATCATTAAACTTATATTTCATTAATATATCTTTATCTGATTAAACCTTATTATTTTTTATATAAATATTAAGTTGTTGGATTTGTAAGTAAATTTTTTTAAGTGTAGAGATTTTATATCATTCAAAAATCAGCTAATTCAATTTGCCATGAAAACATTATTTTTGATTGATGATTCAAAGATAAGTATATTATGATTGAATTGAAAATGACTTTTTGTAACTTGATGTTATGATTAAATATTGACATTATAATCAAGTGCATATATGTTGTTTAGTAAGTTTTGGAAGTCATTCAATTGCACGAACGAATGAAGATTTAATTACCAATTCAAAAGAAAGCTTACTAGAGGTGTAATGTTCATTTTGATTTAACAATCGAAAAAAAGTTTACTCAAGATGTAATATAATGCTCATTTTGATAAATAATTGAAATGTAAAAGTTGATAACGAGATTTGTCTAATCAAACTTTTAAAAAGTTTTTAAGTGTTTGGAGATTTCAAATTATGAAAAGAATTTTTGAAAACAAATCATTTGAAGGCACAAATGAAAATTTATTGAAGTCATGTGATTTTCGATCGTACATTCAAAGATAGTTATTAGCGGTTTTCCAACCGAAGAAACAAAGACATACATCAACGAATTTTTGACAGAAGAAACGAAGAAGGCAGTTATCAATGGTTTTTTCGACTCACAGACCAAAGACAATTGTCAACATCTTAGATAGTTTATTGAATAAGTTGTATGCGTGTATAAATTTTGTAATTCAACTCTTGAGTCGAAAAACTATAAATAGGCATCCTGATAGTCATTTCTCCCCGAGGAGAACATTTGCATAAGTTTTGTTTACATCATCATGTGGCATGGAAAAAGACTATTAATTTTAGGAACAACGCATATGTTTGAACCCATATTTTAATGGAGTTTATCTTTTCTTTAATTTATTTTTTTTACCAATTTACTTTATTACAATCGCTTTTACATTTCTCTTCCAAACTCTAAACTCTTTCTAACTTCCATTTCTTCTTCAAACTCTTACTCTTTTTTTTTTTTTTTCATTTCATACTACATTTCAATTACATGAACAATTATACTTTTGCACAATTTTTTTATTGTGAACATAATAAAACAAATTTTGTTTCGATTTAATTAATGATATATCTTTATTATTTCTCAAGATATTTGTTTCACCTAATTTTCTAGTTATGAGCATAATCGGAAAAATTTTATTTCAATATATCTTTATCTCTAAAGATATTTGTTTTACATAGTCTTCTAATTGTAAACATAATGAAAGGTTTTCTTTTGGATTTCATAAATGACTATATATTTACTTCCATATATATTTTAACTTTGCTAGCATTTTGAATGCATTGTTATTTATTCAAATAATTTTTAAAATTAGTCTCATTGTTCTTCTAGTTAAAAGTTAAAAAACATTGTTAGTTTAACAAAAAAGAATTTACAATTACAATTTAATTCTACTAAATAAAATAAGTTGTTTATGATTGGAAAATCAATATATTTATTTTCGATTACTCAAACGAATTTCTACCATTAACACATGTATATCTACATTTATAATATAATATAAATTAATTTTTATATTAATCGATTGTTTGTTGAATAAAAACAACACTAATGAAGATAAATATAATAGTTAATGTGTTTATTCAGCATATAAAAGTTTTTAATAATTGTTTGTACTCTGTACTCGTTAAATTGATCCAACGTATTTGATCTAGATATGCAACTGGAACTAGGCTGAATATTTAGAAGAAAAACTTTTTCATGCATATTCCACAGTAGTTGAACAATGTCAAATAATATTATTGTCTCCAATAAAAAATATTGGTGGTGTCTAAGAAAAAAAAATATTTGGGTTTTCTTGTCGCTTTCTCTTCTCCTATGTACTTTCAATTTAATTTTGTATTTTAAGGAGTTATAAAATTGACTTGACAAAAGAAGAAGAAAATTAGAAATCTTTGAATTTAAATCTTTCTGATAATAAAAATTAATAAATTAAATTATGAAAAGAGAAAAAATGTCTTGCGCTTCTTATATACGGGGAAGACAAATTAATTTGAATCTTTGGTGCCAACTCAACAACAACTTGAACTTTACAACGCATGCAGTTGCAAACAAAGAAAATTGCAATTTGCCACGGTATTAAGGATTTAGGGTTGCGTTTTCCGATCCCTCCAAACATGGTCGAAAACTCGAAATCCCTAACCACCCTCTTAAAACAAGATTAAGTTTTTAGTCTTTTTAAATTTTATTTAAAATATTTCTTATCATCGATAGTTTTTTTTTTATTTAGTCTTTCTAGATATCACTTCTTTTATTTAATCTCTCTTTTTTTGAAGAATTTATTTAATCTCTCTAGACATCACAAATTTTTTTATTTATTTAATCCCATGTTTTAAAAGGATAAAAACTCGTAATTAAGAGTACCAAGTAATGAACTTATGATATTTAAATAAAAATCATAAAATTTTAATTAACCAAATAAAAATAGAAATTAATTTCCAAACTAAACTATTTGATAAAAATATTTTATGAAAAGCTTATTTAGAAAAAAAAATTAAAAAAGAGAGTGCTCAGATTAAAATATCAGGGAATTTTTGTGGAATAAAAACTTAATTAAGCTATATAATACACTTCAAAGTCTCATGACCAAATACATAAATAAAGATTTCAACACTACAACCAAGTCACCGTGAAATATGGAACCTTGTGGAAAAATTATTTATTGCCGTCGCAGATTAGATTCGAAATTTATTTATGAAAACATTCATATATCCCATCCAGCTAAGTCATTCGCCACTCGCCACTAGCCTATAATGAGCAAGAAAACTAAATTAAATAATATTATTTACTATGATTTTGCTTCGAGTACATTAAATATGGACTGAGAAATAAATATCGATAAGAAATACTAATAAATAAAAATATTCAAGGGGTGTATATGAAATTTTTTTAACTTATAATCATTTTATACTTTAATTTCTTAGGACTATATTCTCCCTTTAGATCCGTTAACTAAATTTATATACGTATTCGTCACACCAAACTAATAATAATATACGTACGTACAGTACGTATCACTATATATATATAATAATTTCACCAAAAATAATAATATTGTTCTTTTAATTCTCCTTTTCACGTACGATCCAAAAAATGTACATCAATTTATATACAGAATAGTACATTAGTACACATGCATGTAATCCAAATCAAGATCTCAATTTTTCTTCATGTTCGTAGAAAAGAAAATGGAAATAAATAACAAAACCTAGGAGTCAAACACTATGATCCACCAATGAACTTTAAAGGTGGGAAATAAAACTAAAAGAAATAAACGTAATACTTGATTACTTTTCTCAAGACCAATTAATCTCTTTCAAAAAAATTAAGCCATTGTTTCTCTTATTTCTATAGACATAGCACGAACAAGCTGCTTATTGTCCTCCCTATAACATTCCTTCATTCTCTTGCTTTTAGGATGAAGCAACTTGAACCAAAATCCACTTTTGTTGGCACTCTTATCATGACCATGATGATCAAAACCACCACCTTCACAATCTCTTCTTCTTGGAACAATATCCAATGGCCTACACCTACCCTTTATGATTCCATCGTTACCACTCAGCAGGAAAATCGAGACCGAAGAAGAACTACTCTTCCCCTCGGTAGTAGTGAAACAGAAACATTGCATTGGAGAAGCACATGAAGAAGAGGCTGAAGCTGAGGAGTAACAAGATGATGATGACAAAGAAGAAGAACTAGAAGAACAAATAGATGAGATTCTTCTATGTGAGTCAGAAGAAGAAGAAGATAGTTGAGAAAGCTTTTCCCTTAAACAAAGAGAACACACACCGGGTGATTGGTGGTGTTTGGGGTGCTTCTTGCAATAGCCATTGTGCTTGACCCGGCCAATAACACAATATGTGTCCTTTTTTTTCTTTGAGAAATGTCTTCGTAGGGTTTCCATTTTGCATTATTTTGCAAATGTTGGTGTAATTGGCTGGTTCAATATATAGAGGAGGCAAAGAGAAAAACGAAGTTGGCATGGGGTGTGTCATGTATGTGTGTGTTCCCACTAATTTTTCCGTGATGGTTCATGGGTGTTTCCTTGTGTTCTTCTCAAAATGATCTTTTTGACGTTTTATTATTTTTAATTAATTGAGAATTTTTTGGGGGGTTACGTGGACGGTTGTGATGGAGGCAAGTGGGGCCCACTGGTGGAGTCGGTGGTTGATCATGCTTGGGAGGGTCGCAATCTCAAAGTACTGTGTGAAAAAAAAAAAGGCCAATGCTTTCTGTGGGGCGGCGTGGAAATATATTTTGGAAATTTAAAAAAGTATTGGCTAAGACAAATCAGACCAACCAAGGTTTGAAGCGGTGCCGTTTTGTACACGTATTGAATAACTACTAAGGAAAACTAGGTACTTGGGTTATATGTACGTTAA
Source organism: Glycine max (assembly GCF_000004515.6). Lineage (NCBI taxonomy): Eukaryota > Viridiplantae > Streptophyta > Magnoliopsida > Fabales > Fabaceae > Glycine > Glycine max. Next base: position 44,612,592 of record NC_038250.2, read on the forward strand.
CTTCTATACCAAGTCATTCGGGTGGAGTACTATATATAAAACTAAAAATAATAAGTGAGGTTTAATAAAAATAGTGTGTTATAGTAGTATGTTATTATTATTCTTCAAATAATAATAGAATAAATAATAGTATGTAAAGATTTTTTTATGTTAACATATAGTTACAAATAGTCATAAATAATAAATTTATTGATTTTTATAATAATTATTTTGAAATTGATCAAGGATATACTTTAGTTACTTAATAGGATAAATTTTTTGTGAGGATAATACAAGAATGCTAAACTCGATAATGTTGACATTCTTTCATTTTTTTTAATTACTCCTTTTTTATTACGTACACAGATAATTTATGCAAGCAACATAATTTCTTTTATAAAAAAAAAATATGCGCTCAAGTCTCAACATATATATACACCTAATCAATCTAACGTCAACACGAAAAGATGTTAATATAATTTCTTAGTAAGACTCAACTTTACACGAGATATGATTTAGTCTAGAAATCAGTTTTATTTGAGATTTATGCATGTAAAAAAAGTATAAAAGTAAAAAAATAACGCGAGAGAATTAATTTCTTCACGTAATTCGCTAACATAAACTAGGGATCGATGTAGACTTGTGAGTATTCTTTGGTACTTCAATTTATAGAAGGGACACAAAAGAACCAGGGAAGGAAGTATATATATTGTTTTGGTGGGATAAAAAAAAAAAACAAGAATAGATCAAAGAGTTTATAGTGTCACATATTTATATTAAATTACACGTAGATCAATATAATGGGTACCTTTGATAGATAGTCTTACTATTATAAGATAAGAACCATCTTTCATTTATATGTTTTATTTTGATTTTTTGACACAATCCAACTCGTATTAGACCTAGGTTTTTGATCGATCACAGAAACCACAAAATTTCTTAATATTTGTGTAAAAAATTCTTATTGAAGATGCCCTTAATATCTCTTAACTAATTCCTTAATCATGATGTTAAGCTATTTTTGCCGCGTGAGTGTCAGAAAAAAGAAAAAACGCGAAGTGCGTTGGTGGAGACAACTGTATGTGGCATACGAATCTGGGACAATGGCATTAAAGAGTACCGATTTTCCGTATACGAGGGCCATGCCAAAATCCCATTCCCCACTCCTCATTGTCTTTTGCCACTGCCGCAAAGTCAGTTTATTTTTTTTGAAAAAAAATAAATAAATTATATTAAACCCAAAATGATACAATAATAAACAGGGCATACCGTAGTTAAAGAAAATCAAAAGTTCCCCTAATACAAGAAGACCTATATCAAGATGCTAAAACAAATACAATAGGTATGCTTGTCTATAAATAAAAAAGCAAAGTCAGTTTATTACTTGTTAGTTTATGCGTCTAAGATTGGCTGTGCACTGTTTGATCTTTCTTTAAGTATTTTTTTTTTCTTTTATAGAAAAAAAAAAACTTAAAGAAAGTTGCAATCTTTACATAGACGTACTAAGTTAAGCTGGAAGGGTAAGAGTTTATACTTTTTTTTTTTAATTTTGTTATTATAATATGTAGTCACAGACAGGACCAGGTCCAGGCCCACCTGCGTGATTTACGTACAATGTGATCAACATATATTTATCTTTATGTCTTTTGTGCGAAGATGAAAAGTAACAAATGATATATTAATTAGTAGCGTGACTAGTATATCAAATTTGTATGCATAAGATGGAAAAGGAGAAAGAAACGTATATACATAAAATTAAAGTTTATATAAACATGCCTATATTTATCGTTTTACATTTATCAATCACTTCAATAAATAATTTTATTAAATATTTATATAATTCATTATTCATTAAGTTAGTTTAATACTCAAGATCTGTATTTTAATTTGAATTTCAAGATAATATTAATTACTCTTTTACTAATTATATCCTTTTACTTTTACTTAATCTTCAATTAATTTATGTTTGTATTTAATTATTGTGAAGTAGAAATAAAAAAAATGGTAAAATAAACCTTGTTCATAATTGTTTGACAGCTTTACTTTTTAGTTTTTACATATATGCATGGTAAAATAGGAAACCTCGCTCATAAACATGATTGCTTTGTATATTGTATAACAACAAAACTATATTTCTATTGTTGGGTCAACATCCTTGATCACTAGAACAACAATCACCATGGTACCACAAACCTCGATCACCATGCCAAACAGGACATACCCATTGATAATCACAAATTCAACCCAAATTCAAAACATCTATCCCCCAAACCCACAAACCCCTTAACAAAATCCAAAAACGATAAATAGACAAGGGGTAAGGAGTGCATGGTTTTGATCCAATCTTGACGACTTGAGGTTGGGTGAACGAATCTTGGCAATGCATGGTGGGGTGCATGGATCTTGACAACGTGGGGTTAAGGTGTACGAATCTTGATGGCGCGGGGTGGGTGTGCAAATCTCGACAACGTAGGGTGCCATGGCGCGACATAAAACTTGTTGGTGTCCTTCATTGCCACAATCTTGGATCTAGATGTTGGCATTGATGGATGCTTAGATTTGGACGAGGGAGGGTGGCATGATGTCATGTTGCTCGAACGACAGGAAAGTGGTGCAATAGTGGAGTTGTTTGGGTGAGAAAATGAAATGGAAAGTTAGGGCGAGGAGAAAGTCTCTAAACCAAGAGAGGGGAAGATGAGGGGTTATGGAGATAAACAGACAAGGACAAGGATGTCTCTTCAACAATACTTCTAGTCAAAATAGAAAAGGTGGTCATGAGAATAGTAGCTCCCGATTTTCACTTCCTTTCAATATTGTTTCTATGGGCTATGACAAAGAATGAGTAGGGGAGTTATTATTGGCCCCATTAAAATTACTCTTGGCCCTTACCAAGGGACTGAAACTTTTTATATTCCAAAAATACCCTATTCATGGAATTATGATTCCATTGAACAAGATGCACAATAGATTCATGATTTCGTTGTGCACCAGTTTTCGCCCTTCCTTAGCACAACAAAATTGTTATTCCATTGTATAATTTTTCTCACCCCATACATAATAACAAAATCATGATTTCGTTGTTATCTTTTGCGGCACCCCCTTAACACAAAGGAATCACGATTTCGTTAAAGATATTTATTTTTATCACAACAAAATCATGATTCATTTGTGATGAAAAAAAATATCCTCAACAAAATTGTAATTCTATTGGATTAGGTGGGGGTGAAAAAAATATATACAACGGAAACACGATTTCGTTCTTCCGTTGTATATATTTTTTCACCCCCATTTAATCCAATAGAATCACAAATTTTGTGCAGCCAAATATGCATGCGAAAATGTGATTCCATTATGGCAGAGGAGTGCACAATGGTGGATGTGCATAACGACATTGTGATGGTGGAAAGGAGTTGCCCCCATGGAGCCTCGAAGGTGGAGATTATGCACGGGTGGAGGTCGCGCACGAGTAGGGGATTTGTGCAATAGTGATGGTGGGGGCAGGCAACTGTGTGTGGCATGGAGGAAATGACATATGATGGAGGTTGCTCATGAGTAGGGACTCTACGTGACAATGATCGTGGGAATGGGTGGCGGCACAACGTGGAGGAGATGAGATAGGGTGGTGGTGCTGTGTGGAGGTGGTCGATAGTGATGATGATGATTGTGTGACTATGGCGAAGGGAGGGTGGAGTCGCAGGGGTTTGGTGAGAAGAAGGTTGGGGTGTGGGGAGTGGGTGTGATGATGGAGGAAGGAGGGGCAAAATAGACTTTTTTTATGAGAGGTTGTTGCTAATAGTAGCTCCGAATGAGTAGTTAAAGAAAGCCCAAATTCATGTCCCAACCCTAACACGGTAATACCACAAGTCCAAATCTGAACTTACTAGTTGGATTTTATTGGAAAAGAACACCATTTTGGAATAAGTTTGTTTTGTGGAATGAAGTTGTTTTATAGACAACAATAAACAATGGTCAATTTAATTATAAATTGGTAATAGATTTAGATTGTGATACAAATAGAAATGTTAATATTAACTGTAATTTAAAGTTTAATTAACCAAACACTTTTTAACATACAAGTTAAAAAAACTCCTAATTAAAATGCTTATAAATTCATATATTTTGAAAATATGTAAATAAACTCCTATGTTTAAGAAGTTTAGATCTTAATGCCAACGATGCTTTATTTTGAATCTTAGTAGGATCATTGTAAAAAAAAAGTTATATTTATTCTAAATTTAAATAGTTAAAAGTTTTTTATTTTTTGGGTGTTGGGGTTTTGTGCTCTCACACTGAAGCACGTATATGCTATTTTGTGCAACATTTATACATATCCGTATACATATTCCAATTTCAGGCCATTTTTTTTTAAATGTCCTGATACGGTACGATGCTCAGATTTGAAATAAACCAATTTATCACTAGAATATGAAAAGCAATTGAGCTTCTCAATTCTTATCTGTCAATGAAAATCCACAACTTTTAAACAAGAAATAGCGCTATAAATTGACACGGCATGTACGGTTATAGTGTTTTTTTTAATTAAATTCATTTTTTTTATCCTTTAATTTATTATTTATATTTAATTTAATTCTCCAATTATTTTGAAATTCAATTTAATTCTCTAATTTAAAATTAATTTAATTTGATCCTTTAATTTTTTTTTAATTTGATGCTCTAAAATTTAAAATTGATTTATTTTTTTGAAAAACATATATTTTGTGGTTGTTTTGAACAATTTATGATTTCTTACCGTTTAGATTAAAAGATTAAATTAAATTAATTTAAAAAATTAGATGATTAAATTAAAAAAAATTAAATATTCAAATTGAATCTAAAAATAAATAAGATTACTAAAAAATTAATTTTTTTATTTGATAAACAACGAAGACAATAAGAACAATCTGAGATATATTTCTTCCATTGACACTAAACTTTTTCAAGCACTGACAAGGCACGGTTCTTGCTGTCTTAACCTTTCAGTAACTTTCTTATTCTTTCAATTCACTAACTTTACTCGAAACTAAACCTGCAACACATATCTACTGTAATATTTCTTTTTTCGCCTTTACCTTTTTATTTTATTTTTTGAAAGTTATAATTTTTGTTTCAAACTTGAAGCAAAACAACCATAATTTTCAGTATAGTGTTTTAGTTTCTTGCTTTTTGCATATGTTTTTGTACTCTAAATTTAAAAGCTATTTAGTATAGTGTTTTTAAACCAATGACTTTTAAATTTTTAATTTAGTTTTTTTATTGCAACTTTTTAACTCCATTTTTTTTCTTCTTAAATTTTTCTACTGACATTTCTATTTTATTTTTCGTTCTTAAATTTATAACATGCATTTTAAATTAATCATTCATTTTTACGAATATTTATAATTCAAGTCCATTTCATGTGTTATTATCAATAAAGATATTATTTGTAAAACCTTCAATCAATTTTTATTTTTAATCATCATTTTTTTGGTCATTTCTTTGATGCGGAAGGAGTTGATGACATTGGATAGCCGTAATTTTTCTCCTAACTTACTTTTCATTGAAAATTAGTACTAAAAATAAAAAAAAGTGTTATTAAAACTAAAATTTTAATGAAAAATATTTTATAGATAATAACATAAAATAAAGTAAAGTTAGTAAAAAAAATTATATTTAAGACCAAGAAAAGAATATTTTTTCTAATATTTGAGATTTTTATAATATTATATATATATATATATATATATATTAAGTTTCATTTATATGTAAAAAAATATTAGTATTAAATGCGCTAAATATTTACAAAAATATTTAATAAAAACTTATCTTATTACTATATGTTGTACTATCAATGAATGATATGACATCCAGAAAAAAGTGAGAAACGAGTTTTTTTTATATTTATTTTTTGCATTAGATATACCTTATTAAATGTTTGTGACAATTTTTTTAATTTGAATAAATATGTATATCTATATATAAATTAATCTATTCTTTTTCAATGAATAAAAATATTTTAAACGCTATTTAAAACAATTTAAATATTAAATAAATATTTATTTTGATATCTGAAAGTGTGAGATAATAAAAAATTAGTTTATAAAAAATTTAAAATTCAAATTTAATCCCTAAATGTATAAATAATGTGGCATATTGGTCTTAACATTTAAATTTGTAAGATAATTTTATTATTAAGTTATAATGTTTAAAAATGAATTTGACATTGAATTTTTTTTAGGATCAATTTGACATTAAATTACAAAATTTTGAAATTAATTTATCATTAAATTATTTATAATACTATTTGGTCATACTTTTTACACATTTAAAAAACTAAATTTTAATTTTTAATCTTTTAAAGATAAATTTATCACACCCTAACGTTTTCAAAAAGTAAAATAGATATTTATATTTAAATGTTATATTATGATTATACTACTTCCACTCATTTGATTATAGATTTAACTATATTTAAATAAGTTCATATTAAATAAATTAAAAAAATTTATATATATTTAATATATAAATATAAGATGATAAGGATTACTTTACATGTTCGTTTATAACCTTTTTTTATAACCTGTTTTTTCACATATACAGTTATACATGTTGCTCGTTTGAAGAGACTAAAAGAAAATGAGAAGGAATAAGTATGTAATGTGACTTCAAATATTATTTACAGGAAAGTTTTTCATAATTTGAGATAGTTAAGGTATATTTAATCTATTATATATTTTTGAGTTGGTATAATATCATATTGTTATTAAAAATATTTCAATTGTTTTCAAATTTTCATTCTTATATTATTGTAATTTTCTTTTTCGAGTATGGCATGGGTCTATTATCTAGTGATTAAAAAAAGAAAAAGAAAAAGAGCTCAAATAAAATGAATTTCAATTACTTCAAGAACTTTGACACTAAGTTCCTAAACGAAACGCTTACCTTAATGGTAAAGTACAGCTCTATATAATTTGTGACAAAGACCTCCACTAAAATTGACCAAGCACATGTCTTTTTTCTCTAAAAATAATTACACAGGAAACTTTAATTTCTTAAAATAGTCTAGAGTGAGAGTGGACTCAATCTAAGACTACTACACTTATACACAGCGAAGACACATTATCCCTTTCAAAGCCATCATCTTCCTCTTGTTCAAACCCTACCCACTTCTTCCTCTTGCAGAGTTTTATGAACAAGAAAAACCCAATCCCAGCCACGCTCATCACCCCACTCACCAAATATACAGTTTTCGTAGCAATAACCATAATCAAAACCAGAAACCCAGAGGGCACCAAACACATCACCACCAAAAGTGGAAGCTTCAATGGAACTCGGTAAGGCCTCTTAATGGAAGGAGATTTCCATCTCAACCAAAGAAACGAGGCGAACTCCAACAACATTCCCAAACTGTACAAGAAATTCGCCGAGGAAATGATGTCGGTGAAGTCCATGTACGACACACCAATCGTTATTATGGTAGAAACCAAAATCCCCAACCACGGCGTGTGGAACCACTTAGACCGAACACCGAAAAGCTTCGGTAATATCCCGATCTCCGCCATGCCGAGGATCTGATACGCGCTGCTGCTCAATTGGGCCTCGAAAAGCCCAATTGCAGATAAAACCGCGCCAAAATCAATCCATATTTTCAACCATTTTCCCGCGATGATCTCCGCAGCCTGCGCGTGAAACCCGTTTTCCCATTGAGTTTGATCAACCAAAACAGCTCCGGTGACAGCGAAAAGTGGTATCAGGTAAGACACGCAAGTGAAAATCACTGCCACAAAGAGAGCCAAGGGGAAAGTTTTCTGCGGTTCATCAACTTCCCCTGCTAAGGTACTCACGTTGTCCCAGAAGTTCAAGTTCCAGAAAAGAGTGTTGAAGAACAAGTTCCAATCTTTCTTCACACCCTTCTGCCCCAGACTGATCCACCTGTGTGGTTTAATCTTGGGGATTGCGATGAGGGACATTACGATAAAGGGGGTGAGAGAAATCACAGCAAGTAAAACGGCGACGTAGCCCACGATGGTGAGGCCGGTGTAGTTCAGGAAGGAGAGGGTGAGGGTTGAGGAGAGAACCGCCACGTGGCGGGCCCAGCCGGAGTGGAAGACGGGGAAGATTTTCTGGACGTAGTCGATGCAGAGGACCGGGAAGGCGGCGATGTTGATGACGCCGCTGAGGAACTTCCACGTGCCCATCAAGGAGCCCCAGAATGGGCCGAAGGCCCGTGAGGCCCATAGGACGAAGCCGCCGTTGCCGGGGTAGGCGGTGGTTAATTCGGCGGTTATTAGGGCTTCCGGGACGCTCCAGATGAAGGGGAAGACGAGGAAGCCCAGGAGGGCTAGGAGGGGGCCCGCGGCTTGCACCGCGGGCTCCTCGCCATAGGGCCCGCCCGCGACCTCGAAGTAGATGAGGAATATCAGAGGGATTAGGGTTAGTTTCTTGGGTTTTTTTGTGGTTCTGGAAACGGTGGGAACGGTTGTGGTTGGTGCAGATTCTGCAGAAGGATTTTCTTTTTCGCCCATGACGACGGGTTAAGGCGTTGTTGAATTTGGTTTAGGAAAGGAGAATCTGATCTGATTCAAGACTCAAGAGTGGACTTCCTAAATTTATATTGCAATTAATTATTTTTGTTTTGAAAATTGTGTTGCATAATGCACAATTTTTTAAAATTATTTTATAGTTTAAGAGACGATATGTGCAAACAAAAGAGTGAAAAAATATACAAAATTTTAAAAGTTGAATAACAAAATGTATAAAATTTAATAGTTTGGTAGCAAAATTTGTTCAAACATAAAAGATGAATGAGAAAAGTTGCAATTAAGTTTTTACTTTTTCTATTTGTTCAAATACATATATGTGGAGAGTTCTACGGTGGACCCTAAGATAGGTGGTTCACTCGTGAACGTGTGATTTTGGAAAAGGAAATGTCAATTTTACCCTCAATAGTAAGCGTTGGATTTACAAATAATTAATTGGATGTTTGAGATTTGGGAGGGAGAGTCAGATATTAATTTGATGTATAAAAAAATGGTTATAAATTATATTGTGAGTAGACTATTTTAACCCTTTGGGTGCAAATTGTCCTTCTAACTCCTACCGCCGGATTCCCACTCTTGTTGCCAACGAGTACTTATCACTCTTCACGGGTCGTTATGCTCTAAACTCACCTTTTTGTATGCTATGATAAAGGAAACAAAAATTCATAGTGATTAATACGTGCACAAATATGGTAGAGATTCAAACTAAAATTTGAATTTTCATTTCTTTTGAAATGAATTTATTAGCACTTTATATATTTAAAGATAAAAATAATTATTTATTTAAAAATAAAAAAATTAAATATCATGAGATAAGAAGATTGGAGGTGGGATGACTGAGAGCATAAGATAAATATTAAGATTTTGAATTAACCACTCAACAATGTGTCATTTTGGGAGTTGGAGGTGGGATGGCTGAGAACACAAGATAAATTTTGAAATAATTTTTTTCTTAAGATAAAATGAACTTTTAACATATTAAAAAAATTATAGAAAACAGTAATTCAGTAGTGGACCACCTATTTGATAGTCCACCGTAGAATTTGCCAAATGGGCGTTGAAAAGGGTGGAGATGGACAAAAGGTAATACGTGTATTTGGGCTTTTAGCTAAAAGTGGGGTGGGGTGTGTGGTCCTTGTGTAGATAGAGCTTATGTGTTATAATAGGAGTGAAAATAGAGAATAGATAGAAAGGAAAAAAAAAAGATATTAAAATGAAAAACTAAATGTATATTAAATATTCTCTTATTTCTTCTAGATTATCTACTCCTAGCAATCTTCTATGCCTGTATTCAATCACAGAATTGCAATCAATATAAATACGAATTTGACTTCTTTATTATCTTTTTTCAGTATTATTCTTGTCTTGTGCTGTCTTTTAAAATTATACAATTTTTTAAATATTATTTATATTATTATTTAATTATAAGTAAAGACTTATTTTGATAATCTGTATAATACAAGTTTATGTTGAATAGTTATGAAAATTAATGAGATAAAACTATAACTTTAATTAGATAACAATCCAAACAAGAGCTAATAAATTATATGTTACGTTTTTTTTCCTATATATTTTCCTCACACGTGTAACAGGAGACACACTATTAGAAAACAAATTCAACAACAAAGGGGATCAATGTTTTATTACAATAGTATTAGAATATTAAAATATTTAAAGGTAACTTATATCGTGAATCTATATAATTTATATGGTGAATTAAATATAAGAAGCGTGAACATATTTAAAAGACAAAAAAAGTTTCTTCATGGCACCTAGAAATGCACTGATGCACATTTGATGTCATGCCAATAGTGTCTTTTTAAAAAAATCTTAAAATAAATACCATTTATTTATCTTAAAATGAATGTTAAGGATTAAAAATAATGGTTTTAAATTTTGGAAAGATAAAAATAAAACAAATTAGAAAGACCAAAATCTAAAAGTAAAAAAAATATTTTAAAGACAAACTAAATCTTATTCATTTTTTAAGAAACCATAGCATCTTTATCTTTAACCCAGGAAAATAAAATAAAAAATGTTCACGGGTTTTTGACTGGCAATTTTCTACTTTAGGTGTAGCGTTTAAAACTAAAACTAAATAAATGAACGTTGAAAAGGGCAGAGACGGACAAGAGGTAATACGTATTTGGGCCTTAGCTAGTCGTGTGGTCACTGGTGTGGAGATAAAGCTATATTCTATAATTTTTTTACTGATGCATATTTTATAATTTATTGGATATCAAGTACGGTAATGTTGTTGTTTAATTTAAAAACTTGTTGAATTAGTGCTGACACCTAAACTTAGTTAGGGTTGCCCTCTATCAAATCAATTATTATTCTTTTTGGATATTGGCCCACATTTATTTGGTTCTACTCTATTGATTTAGAAATATAGTATATAAAAAATAACTAACTTGGACGAATGAAAATAAGAATGATGAAAAAAAATTAAAAATGATGTTCATATTGGTTAAAATATTGTATCTTTTACTGTTAATTTTATATTGTATCTTAAATATTTTGAATCAAATTTAAAATAAAAAAGCATACTTTAAGTAGCTAGATATCACACTCTCATTAAGTTAATTAGGATAATGGTTAAAATATCTTAAAGTATAGTATTAAAAATAATAGAAAAATAATATGAATATAGTAATGGTTAAAATAAATAATTTAATATTAAAATAAAAAAAAAACCTAGCATCTATTGAATATTTAAGGATAAAAATGATAAATATAAAAAAGTTAGAAATTTGAAGTGAATGCTTTGAAAAAAAGCTATTTGAAGTATTATGTCAAAAAAATACTAAAAATTATTGAGAAAACTTGTTTATCAGTCAAATAAGTTTTTAAATTAATAAAAAAACTATAGAAAATTAACTATGATGCTTCCTAATTGTTAAATATGGTTTTAGAAATTGAAGAAGAAAATTGACAAAAAATATGATGAAATGTCTAATTGATATTTCTTTTCTGTGTTTAATATTGTGATAATAAGATTTGAAACTAAGATTTCATTTATATTATCTAAAACCGTTTACACTATGCCATTCTATTGGTATTATTTAATGCATGCTAAACATGATGATATGAATCTACCAATGTCAAATAAGAGCAAGAGTTAAAAGAAGCAAAAAGGGTTTTGAGAGTTCAATCATAAAAGTGAAAGCTAAAGACAATCTTGCTAAATTATGTTGAATTCAAGAATTGTCTCATTTTTACAACTTAAAAATAAATTTAATACATTCAAAGACAATAATTTGAAGAGTAAAATAAATCTAATAATTTTAGTGTCAACATACTTCTTTATAAGAAAGTTATAAAAGAAACAAAAAATTAATACCGAATTTTTCAAGGTAATCCATTTCGGTTTCGTGTTACTTGACATCAAAGCTTCAACTTCTTGAAATTCAGATTTGAGTTTTTCTTTGTTTCAATCCTATTAAAAAAATATTCTAATTTTGTTTCTTTAATTTGTGTTCATCTTGTTTATTTCTTGTGCCATTCTATTTTGTTTCTGTCATCCTTGTTTTATTTCTTTTTGTAATTTCTTGTTCTTCATTTGTGTCTTTTCATTACCTTTCATCTTTTTTGTGTCAACAACATATGGCTAGTTGAATTTTGAGTTCTATTCGAAAATACAGAAAGAAAATTGAAAAAAATATAAAAAAGAAAAAAATTGTAAAAAAAAAATAAATCTAAGAGCAAGAGTGCATCAACAGCAAATTCACTAGTTGTTTGTGAATTGGAAGAATTCTATGTTTTCTTTGTTAAATATGATCTTGTGGTGTCTTTATTCATTATCTTTGGTGTGTTTATCATCCATCTTGTTCTTGTTATATTTCTTGTTGATTTTTTGCTCTCTAAATTCAAGTCACTTGATTGTTTGCTTGTTGTCTTAAAAATAATCATTGATAAAGTTTTCTCTTAAGAACTTAAAGAGGAAATTAAGTACTAAAAGAAAAGAGTGGTAAGATCATCATTGAGAAAAGCCAAATTGTGTGACAAACACGGGTGAATTGTGAGGTCCTCTATTCTCTCATTTTATTAATTATTATGACAAGCGATCCGGATAATTAAAAGATGCATGGAAATAAAGATTTGTTGGTAGTAAGAAAAGTATTGAATATGCAAGTTAAAAGAAGAAGAAGATGAAGCTCAAAAAGAAAATATCTTTCATACTAAGTGTCTTGTTCAAGGAAAAGTGTGTAACATGATATAGATGGAGGAATTGCACCAATGTAGTAAGTACTACCTTCCTAGTGGAGAAACTGAATTTGCGCACCACCAAGTTCCTAGGCCTTATACACAGTGAACATAAAATTGCACTTGCTTCTTTGTCTCCAAAGCAAGTATTTGAATAATAAATAAAAATGATAAAAGGTGAGAAGTATAATAAATAAAATGAGAGAGAACTAGACAAAGAAAAGGAAAAAGTTGAAATAAAAATGTGATTCTATTGTTTAACTATTTTATAATGGAACATAATAAAGATTTCATTCTATTGTAATAAAATGAGTTATAACTTTTTAATTCACATATTATCTTCAAGAGACTTATGATTTGGAAAATTTTGCAAAGATAAAATAATTATATGTTCCATTCCTATTTTTAAAAACCAAATAATAGAACAAGTTACTCCTTCCACTCCATTCTATGTCCTATGCCACTAATCCAAACCTAGTACGGTTAAAAAAATTTGAAATTAGAGAATATTTGATAGCCTAAATACAATTAAGCCAAAATTTAATTGAAAGACTAGAATTGATGAGATCCACGGTGGTTATTTTTTTTTATAATCATGTCATTAATTAGAAGTATTTATTGACTTTGTAGTGACTAATTTCCAAAAGATAACTTGACTAATTACATTAGTGGATAGTTAATTTTTTCTTCTAAACATATTTTTTTTATTCAGAAAACTCAGAGACTTTTGCTTAAAAAATTAATTTCAAAATCTGAATTGGTTGACACAGTTTGGATTTATAATCATTTCAGAATTTTCTTCATTTCCCCAAATTTAATTACTTAGGAAGGAACCACATGTCCCTGGGATTGCAATGCAAGTTATTCAGCAGTAGGTACTCACTCCTCGCCGTACGTATACATTAAAAAATGTAAAGAACATACAATAAACATATATTAGAATAAATATCACTCATAGTCATAGCAAAATCTGAATTGGTCAATTGGATCAAAAGAAGAAAACAGAGTAAACAAATTGAAAGGCAAGGAAACCCCGAAAGCACTGCCTCTGTCCTGACTCCATAACATCTCCCCTCAAATTCACATCAAACGCAACACAAAGTATGGGATCAAAGAAGCAAAAAACATAGCAACAATTGGGGAGCCAGCAGCAGTTGCAGATGATGTATAAGAAGATGTGGTAGTGGTGGAGGTTTCAGTTGAAGGGGTGGTGGAGGTTGAAGTTTTAGGGTTAGTGGAGGTGGAAGTGGGTGTGTCTTTGGTGTCATCAGAATCAGAAGGTGAGTCCTTTGCAGCTGGTGAAGGTGCTGTAGCAGGAGCAGATGCTTTTTTAGCCTTTACTTTAACAGCAAGCTTCATACCACCATCACAATGGCCAGGAGAAGCACATATGAAGTAGTGAGTGCCGGCAGTCTTGAGGGTGATTGTGGTGGTGCCACTGCTGTCTGTGCTTAGTGAATTGCCTGTGGTGCAGCTCTTGTAATCACTTTCTTTCACTTCGTCCACTGTGTGACCAGCCCCATAATTGAAAACTGTCACACATGAATATAAATGAGGTGCCTCTTTGGAATCATCTGAGTGCTTTAAAGTGTGCTGAAATTATGTATATACACGAATACTAAAGTATGAAATTATTAATTTTTGGTTAAGATGTGTTTCAAGTTGCTTAATTTTTCATTTTTTTTTTCTTTTTTAACACAAGATTGACATTTTCCAACAAATTATTTAATACAACAGACTTGAAGATTTATCTTATAAGTTAATGTTTAAAGATCAAAATTATCTATTCATCATACTATACCATATTAGTAAAACCAATGATTTTAGTCTTATAGTTCCTACATTTTAAAACTAATGATTTTATTCATATATATTTTTTTTTATAATTGGTGAATTTCATCCTTACCTAAATATCATAAGTTCCATTAAGAGAGATGAAATTCACCTATTTTTCAAAATGCAGAGAACAAGATATCATTTTTAAAAAAAATATATAAAACCCAGATTAATTTTAACCGAAAGTTAAAAGACCTAAGATATATTTTATTGATCTTATAATCAATGACACTTTAGAGGAAATAAATCTCTTCAAGGGAGCATTGTGCATTGTGCATTGTGCATTGTGCATTTGTGCATGAAACCAAAGAATCTTACCAAGACTATCTCCGACTTTCAATTTCAAGCCACTGGCCCATGTACTGTAATCAGCACCGAGTGCCCAACCTGAGGTGTCTCCCACTGTGTGGGTAGCTGCACGTGTCGGCAGAACCATGTTGAGTGCTAGACATAGACCCAAAACTAAAGCAACAGAGGAAGCCATTTAGTGAGAGTGAGTGTGAAAAAAGGGAAGCAAATTAACTACAGAAGCTGCTCTGAGAGGGTGCTCTTAATTGTAGAATGGGGTTGCTTTATATAATTGTTTTTGTGTAGGGAACATATAGTTGGTGGAGTTAAGTAAGCCCAGTTGGTCTCGGTTTGCATGAGGATGACTTGAGTTGCACTTCATACCCAATTAGTGTACCAGAAAAGTGGGTCTGCTGTTCTTTCCAATTCTCATGAGTAGTGATTGAATCATATTATTTTGTTGAAATTCTATTTTATTATCGTAAGCAACACCACCTGAAGGCAAAAGTTTCACTTGTAACAGTAATAAACTGATAATGATGGATTAACGATTATGGGGGATGGATTGAGAATGAAGATAATGAAAGGGAGATTGTATTGATAGGGAAATCTTTCTTGTGTACTTCATTTTGTATTCTAAGAGGTGGAAAGAAAAAAGGAAATAGAAAAAAGGTATAGATAGAAAAATTAAAAATATAATAAATAATGGAGGTGCACTATATTCTACGTAGAAGTATATGAATATCATTTAATATTACATCGAGTGCACTATATTCTATTAATAACTAGGTCATCTTATTGTTTAATGGAGGTGCAAAGTTCTACTAATTAATTTTTGTATTCATGGTTGAGAAGGTCGTGTGTTAGTCTCTAGAAGATTTTTTGTCAACATCCTTCCATAGTTGATATCATACACAAACACAACATGAGTAAGACCATCACTTGAAAATTGATTGTTTTGCTTAATGCCTACTCATTGTGGAGCACAAAACTGATCATTAGACTACTAGAAAATAAACATAACCAGCTTGTTTTCAACGTCAAAAAGGGTTTTTTTTTTGTATAAAAAAAATTCGGATAAAGAACTCGAGCTTTATTCCAACAAAGAATCAGAACTGATATGTCATTTGTCATGTTCACTTAGACTTAGGGCTTAAGGAAATGTGTTCTGTACAAATCGTTGTTGAATGTGTACCTATGTTCATTGCTTTCAAAACCAGATTTCTATTTTCTCTTGGTGTCGGAGTTCCACGAGTTGTATTTTGTACTATCGAATGTCGGTGCCTACCTACATAGCCATTTTTTAGGGTTTAAAAAAGGGTAAATATATTTGGACACCCTTAATATTTAGTGTGAGAGAGGAAAACAAGAAAAAAAATGATAAATGATATGTAATAAAAAGAAAGAGATAGCTAGAGAGAAGTGATAAATATTAATGAAGTATTTAAAATTAAAGAATGTCTAAATATTATGAAAAAATTGCCTTGAAAGTAACAACACTCAATGTGTGTATATATATTTCAAATCTCACTTATTCATATTATAAGTTACTGACGAAAACACAGGTATGATCTAAATTTAATATATTTTAAATTTATTTTATTAATTTACTATTTTGTCTAAATACTTGTATATCTATATGTATTTTTTTAATTCTCATGTCTCAAATATTTACGGTAATATGATAAATAAATGAGAAAAAAAATTATACACTTACAACTTATTATATATGATAAATTTATTAAATTTTAAAATTATTTTAAATTTATTGGTTTTTAAAATTGTTTTACATTATACATAGACATCAAACTCTAATATAATACATGAAGTTCAAATGGCAGAAACGAAAACTTGGCACACACTATTAACAAAGGCATGGATAATAAGTTTATAATAATATATCTTTATGTGATGTGTTTATGGATTTCACTTTAAAGTAATTAATTAACGGTCTATATTTCAGTTACTAAAATATAAAATTGACAATTAAAAATCTACTAATTTGTTAATTAAAATTGGATTTTTTTAAAAAAAATATTAAAAATTGACCAATTTTTATTTTAAAATATCTATAAGTTTGTATACTACAACTATCCATTTTTAAAAAAATACGTGGATTCCCTCACAATTTAATATCCTGGTATACTTAACAATATTTAGGTGTCTCCGGGTATGTAGAACTATATTTGTTTAATATTAGCGAAATTTTAAAAAATGATTTATTATTTGTGGCTTTTTTTAAAATCTACTAATTTTTTAATTAAAATTGGATTTTTTTAAAAGTATTAAAAATTGACCAATTTTTATTTTAAAAAAACTATAAGTTTGTATACTACAACTACCCATTTTTTTAAATACGTGGATCCCGTCCCAATTTAAGATATGATGTAATATTTAAAAAGTAAAGAGATGGCTTGACGGATTAAAAAGTAGAGAGGACTTGAATGTATTGTTATAATTTGCACCTTATAATTTTTATTCTTCCAAATTTCTATAAAAAAGATAATTATACAGAGAAAGATGAAGAAGGAGAAGAAAAAAGTAGAGAAAGTAAAAGAAAGAAATTTTAGATTGAAATTTGAATCCAAAAATTAAGAATAAAAATCGGAACCTTCCTTTGAGGCATTGTTATTAATTTGAGGGAAGGTGCAGTGACATTCAAATTAGCTAATCCAAAACAGTTTGTATATTAATATTGTTATTGGTTGATTGGGTAATCAACTCAAAAAACTGATGAGCAGAATGCAGGATAGTAGGATAATACATGAAAGTGTCAGTTACTGAATAGAAATTTCAAAACTTTGTATTTATATTCTTTTTCCATTTTATTCTTTAATCAAGTACATGGGTTTATTTATGAAAATAATTTAAATAAAAGTGGACAATCACTTAGAAAAATATTTCTTTTATTTATTTATTTATTTATTTTTTGCTGATTGGGATGGGCAAAAAGTCCCAACCCGAATCAATTAAATCACTAAGGCAAGTCTTTAAAAATACACCAATCACACTCCAAATTAACTCCATGCTTAACAAAGGAATTAGCTAGATTATTTGGTTCTCTCATTATATGTCTAAACTCACCACGCTGCAGCTGCGTGCTTAAATTCTTAATCTCCTCCACTAGCCCACAGTACTTGTCTATCATAGAACATCCATTATTTATCATCATGTAATTTTTCATATAATTTTGTATATTTTTCATTTGATTCATTTTTTAAATTTTTCTTAAATTAGAATATCATCATGTAATATCTGAGAGTCGTATATATAATTTCAATTTCAATTTTACTTAAATTAGAATAATATAATGTATATGAATTAACTTTTTTAACTAATTTTTATTAACTATGTTTACCTTTTTTTTTAAATGCAACTGCATATATTTTGGTTGAATATACAACAGTCTTTTTTTTTTTCTTTATTTCTTTGATTTCATTATGCTTATATTATTAAATCTAATGCACAGGTAAAGTTTTTACAGTAATTGTTTTTCAACTTTGATTTTATGTTAAGTTAACATTTTTTAGACGACATGTATTTTTTATTAAAAATAATTATATTTAAGTAGGATCAAATTATTATATACAAAAAAGTTTTTCTTTCAAATAACTAAAATTGGAGATCATTATTTAAATTGGAATAATTCATGCTAATTGATGCACCGCTTGTAGGTTATGTCAACATTTTTTCACTATTATAAGTTCTGCATTTTTTAAATTTTCATTACTTGAGCACATGTTTCACCGATGTTTACTTTTTCACTTTATAATAATTTATTATTATTTTCCGTGCATTTCTCTTATGTTGCCTCTATTAAGGAATAGGTATGAATATGATATAATAATAGTCACTGATACACCTGTCACATAATAAATTATCTAATATATATTTATTCAAATGAATTTTTAAAAGCCGTCTTAGCTCAGTGGTAGAGCGCGTGGCTTTTAACCACGTGGTCGTGGGTTCGATCCCCACAGACGGCGTTTTTATTTGTTTGAGTAAGTTGAAACCAATATCAAGGTTAACCGAGCTTGTCATTCCTGGAGAAATGGTCCATTAATGATGTGGATAGATTTTGGAATAGGTTCAAAAATTGTAACGAATCCCTTTCTTGTAACAAAATGGGGGGACTTTTGCATTAAGTTTGTTATTGGACAGATTGAGATACCTCAAACTTGGGATTTTTCCTAATGATTTTGGAATTTCAGTCGAATTGAAAGAAGCCAAGTCCAAATATTTTTAAAGGGTAGAAATTAAGATTGACACTGTAATTGAAATTTAGTAATAATTCATTATTCTGCAAAAGGAAAAGAAGTTTAAGACTTTTAAGTTGACAACCACTCAAGTTGTTTGATGATAGACACAAGTCAGTAAGGTTGACAAGGCTGAAAATTTATTATCAGGAACAATCCAAGTCATAAAGTTAAGTCAAACAATGAAGATGGAAAAATTGACACTGTTATTGAAATTTAGTAATAATTGATTATTCTGCAAAAGGAAAAGAAGTTTAAGACTTTTAAGTTGACAACCACTCAAGTTGTTTGATGATAGACACAAGTCAGTAAGGTTTGCAATGCTGAAAATTTATTATCAAACAATGAAGATGGAATTTGACCGCTAAATTCATTCTCGGAAAGATTCAAGAGAATGAGATGTAACTCTTGAAGGTTTGAAAGCGATGAAGGAAGCCCAGCTCCTACATTGTTAATTTGAAAGCGATGAAGGCAAATTGTATTGAAACAGATTTGGCACACAAGATGTGTTCCAAACACAAACTCAAATGTAACTCTTGAAATCTATTTGGATGATGAAAGACATTTGGGATTTGACTGCTAAGAATATTATAATTAAGAAGAAATCTGTGCCATTTTCCCAGGTTGCTATCTTCGGGTAAACATGATGATATTCATAATCAGGATTGTCCTAATAAGTAGTATTAATGGTGAAGGGGGTTGATCTTCGAATTTGACTTTCAGGTGGGTATGATAAGGAATGGGAAGGAGAAGAATAAGAAAAGGATGGAAAATCAATCAGACCTATTGAGTTCCCTTGAAACTATTCTTTGTGAAGTTCAGATTTTTCGATATCCAATCTAATTAATGTAAAACCTCCATGTCCTTCTTTTACCCGACCATAATGTCCTTTCATGTTATTCATTATATTTTTTTCCAGCATAATGCTCTTTCATGTTATTGTTATCGTTTTTATAATCCTTTTCCATGATTCATTCTATACAGCCCCTAATCCACGTTTATGTTACTTTAATCTCATCAACCATACATTTGGTTGTACATGCTGCTGTAAACCAAATGGAGAAATAAATTTGGTTGTATATACTTCTATTTATTACTATATTTATTTTCCCAGCATAGGGTGTTCAGCAAGTTCTCATAAAATGACAATAAAAAAAATTGAATAGCAAAGAGTTGCCTCGCATAAGCCATGAATTGAGAAAATTACATGTTATGAGTTCAACAAAAAAAAAAAAATGGCTTTCATTCCCAAGTAAGAATGTGATCCCATAGCATGCAATTCTTACTAGTGATAGACTACTAATCAGAAACCCCATCATAACAACTTTGTATTAAAAGAAATTATCAGCCCTGTCTAATGACATTAGTTCCTTTTATTTCTTATACATGCGGCAGTCGGGAGAGTTCATTTTCCAAAGGCGACAAGGGTGTTCTTGCTGAATCTACATCTTCAAAATCAATCTTCCTTGCCATTGGGCTACATATCTTGGGACTAGATTTTCTCTTGTTTGACTGCAAAAACCAAAATATTTCAATAAATAAACAAGGGTCCATTTGTTACATATTCAAAAAAGTGTCTCTGATATAACATAATCTATGGTAAACATGATAAGACAATATATTATGTCACCACCTTCACAGATGCACTGCCAGTAGGTTTCCCACCAGAACTGCTGTGGTTCCTTCCCTTGCATCGCTTCGCTAATCTTTTGTTCTCCTCATCCAAGACGCTATTTTCATCAAACAATAATTTGACCTATTACCAAGTCAGGGTTATTAGTATTCATTAATAATCCAAAAAATGGAAAGGTCCTCAAAAGAAGTCCTAACCTCCTCTTCAGCTCTGTGAAGGTTAACCCTTAGGTTTTCTTTATCATTCTCTAGAGATTTGACTTCAGCAACAAGACACAGAACTCTCCGTGTTGATGGCTTCAAGCTACCAAATCCATAATGAAAAATCATGTTTCTAATTATGAACTGATAATGAGAATACATATTGATCCTAATGGTTTAAGAGACGGATATGTTAATTATCTGGGATATGAAAATCACAATTAAAGAGGTAGAAGGCTCACCAGTTCCACATTGTCAGCATCTTCTCACAGTGCTCATTTTCACTGTTTGCACTCAAGAATGCATATGTAGAAGACTCATCTGTAGTAGTAGTAACTGTAGCCAAAAGGGAGTCAAGCAAATTCTCTTCATCAAGTGTACTTCCAGAAGAAGAATCAACCTTCAACGCAAAGTAAATATCAGTAGTTAGCTTTCATGGCCAAAGGACTGCAACTTGTGAAAGACTGAAAGCTATTACCATTTGACAATTAAGAAAATGAGGGGAAAAAAGAACTATAAACAAGGAAATTTCTGTATTAGTAGAAATTAAAGTTCAATAATATGGTTTTCAACTTAGCAATTAGCAGCACCAGTGTATTCACAGTAAATTGTAGCCATACAAAGTGAATGTGCCGAATTATTTCAATAGGGTATACTGTGACTACACGCAACAGCCAAGCCAAATTATTTCAATTTTCATGATACCAATTGAAATATAAGTTAGATAATAGAGCAGTAGATAGTAGATGCAATTCCAGGCCTCTTTCCTATAGTTTAATAACCAAGAGACAATAGAACACTAGCAAATTCAAATTTCAAACCTGGGTAAGCATATCTAAATATAAGAATTTAAAGAAATTGACAATTGCATAACAATGAGAATGAAATAAGTTCCAGAGTCCATCCTATCATATATGACACATCCAATTCCAAGTTTCAATGCCCTTCACATCAGAAATCATTCAATCATGCTCTCTAACAAAATCTAAGGAAGAAACCAGGGATGGTTTTCAACTTAAAAATGATATATTTACATCAGAAAATGAAATTCCAACTAATCAACTCAAATACACACAGAGGGACAGGCTTTTCAGCACTGAACACATCAATGCTTAATCAAACCCCTCCACACTACCAAGTTGGATAAGCCTAAGGTCAGTTGTTTCATAAATCATATATATCAGAAATTGTCTTAGATAATTAAACAACACTCCAGTAATTATTTCAATCAAACCAGAAAGTTGAAATAAGCCAATAAAACAAGAAAGATGAAAACATAACGATACCAATTCGTTCTGCTGCTTGTATTTGATCAATTCCTGCTCCAACAAGCACAAATCGCGTTCCAACTCGAGTGCACGCTCCTGAGCCTCCTGCGCGCGTTCATCGGCCTCGTTCCCAAACTCCATTAACGCTTCCCTGTCGTGGTCATAGAGCGCGCATTCCCGCTCCAATTTCACACGCTGCTCCACCAGACTCTCACACTCCGCTGCCAACTTCTGATTCTCCTCAACGAACCTCTTCACTGCTTGCGCGTTCATGTTCGCCTCACACTACTCAAAAACCATACCCCATAATAAACATAACATAAAAAGAAATACAACAATTAATCACGGTTTAATTAATCATTTGATCCTTGTACATATACAATTCTTACTAATAGTTCACACACTTGGAAACTAGCGCGTTGGTGTAAGAACTAAAACGAGTTAAAAATTATATGTCTAGGGACTAAAACATGAGTAGTTTCAACGTAATTGTAGAGGTATAAGGACCAAATGAATAATTGTCATGGAAGCAAAAGAAAAGGAATACAAACTCTAGCGCGTTCGATGAGATCGTCTTTCTCCTTCAATTTCGAGAGGAGGAAGAGGTGCTGGTCGCGGAGTTGGCGCTGGGATTCTTGGGAAGCGTGAAGCTTGGAGAGGAGGGTTTGCGAGGATACGGGAAGGCCCACGCTGTGGTCGATGGATTCCTTGATGTAACCGTCGATTTCTGGAGGAAGATCCATTGTTGATGCTCGACGAAAGTCAAAGGTACGGGTTCGGAATCGGTGGTGGTTGCGATAAAGGGAGAAAGCGATGGCGGTATAAACCCTAATCGGTGGGAACGGTGGATTGTGAAAACGAAAGGGACGTTGCGATCGGAGAAAAAGGGTTTAATTGAAATATATTGATAGCCGTTGGGAGATTCAAATTGGAATTTTGATAGCCGTGGGGACTGGGGAGTTAATACCAGACGTTAACGTTTCCTTTTGCTTGCTCCACCACTATAACAATTTGTGATGGAATTATATATGTATTTATGAGTGTGATTTACTCCTATCCACTACTAAGAGGATGATTCTCTTTACTCTCCATAATTAAATATTTTTATGAATTACTCCCTTTGTATTATTATAATTGCTGTACAATGAAATAAAATTATCTCAAAATCATTATTATTTTAGTTTTTCAAATCAAATACTAATTTTTATTTAAAGAAATTAATAATAAAATAAAATTAATTTTATAAATTATTATTCTCTTTTATCTATTTATTATTTTTATCCGTGTAAAACAACCTAAAACAACTATTATGTTAGAATGGAAGGAATAATAGTTTAGTGTGTGTCGACCTAAGCTAAATACTTATTTTATATAACTAAAATTAAAAATGTATGAATATTTGATTTGATTACTTATTTAGGTTATATACATGCACAAGTTTTGCATTTTAGTGTCTACATTTAAAAATTATTCATTTTTGTCTTTGTCTATATATTTTTAATTTGTTTTAGTCTCCATCATTTAAAATTGCAAGAATTAAAACAAGTTTTAAAAAAATGTATGTTTAAAGTAATTTCTAACTATAAGAACTAAAATATAAAGATTTTGCAAGTATGGTGATCAAGTGAATAATTAAACTGAATATTTTTTTTATATAAATTATATTATAATTAAAATTTATAACAAATAAATATTTTTAAACATATAAATAATGTTTACAACAAATAATTTATAGTATAATATAAGGTTATTTTTAACTATTTGATTATTTTCTCTTAAAAATATTGAAATCTGGAAAGAAGCGTTTCTAGTCTCAGTTTTTTTTATTTATTTATTTATCAAACTTAGTTTTAGTCCTTATACTTTAAAATAAATTCTCCAACTTATGAAAATATGTGATATTCGTCAATCCACATATGTGATTTTGTCACCAATAAAGTGAGTGGAGAGGAATGAAAATTATATATTTTCAAAATTTGGAGGACTCATTTTGTCCATTTGAAAATATAAGAACTAAAATCAACTTTGATTAAAAATATAGAGATCACAAATATATTTTTCCTTTAAAATTCAATTTAGAAGTAAAGGTTATCTTTTTGAATAATTTTTTTTTTCAAATGCAGCATTTATTTTGGAAAGGAGGAAGTAGATAGGAAGAGATCAATGGTTAAGAAAATTAAATACACAAAGATAAAAGGAGAGTAATTTGAGATAGTTGAAAAAGCAATTTTTGAACATTATAAAAAATTTAATTGTTCAATCAAATTAAAATTAAGAAATATATTTGAAAGAAATAAAAAATTAAATGAAATACTCAAAATATAAAATTAGGATAAAATATGTGTCTCAATGGGACAACGAATCATAAATGCATAGACAAAACTAGAATTGGATGATAAGAGACAAATTGTAAAAATAAAAAATAAAAATTCATCTAATAAATATGTATGCATAAGTTTCTAGACAAAATATTCATAATTTGATGTTCTATGGACACAATATATACAAATAAACATTGAGCGGTTCACACATTTAAATTAATTAAAGACAAATATCTATCTATCTACATATATATAATAACATTTAATTGGATAATTATGTCTCAAATCAATCAGGATTGAAAGTTTCTTTTCCATTGATTATATCTACAAAATTCTATACTAATCCAAATTCATTTGAAGTTTCATTTATATACACTAAAATTGATGTAATATATACTTTTAAAATATAAATAATTTGATTACT
Source organism: Glycine max (assembly GCF_000004515.6). Lineage (NCBI taxonomy): Eukaryota > Viridiplantae > Streptophyta > Magnoliopsida > Fabales > Fabaceae > Glycine > Glycine max. Next base: position 44,637,519 of record NC_038250.2, read on the forward strand.
TTTATATTATTATTCTTTTTATAGAAAATTTGACAAATAATTCGACTAATGATGTAATAGTTGGTGTATGTTACACTAATGAAACTTTACCCTTTTTATAGCGTCACCTAATGACACATCTTCTCTCTATAAATTAAAGTGTCTATCTTAAATAAGAGCACTTTTAGGAGTTATTCTTTATTAAAAGCATTTTAGAATTTTTTTTTCAACGAGTATTTTTAGGGATTTTTTTTTATCAACAGCCTTTAAGGGTTGGAATTGAACTTAACTTGTTTGAGGTTTTGTTCAAAGGTATAAAGGAAAATATGGGAAAAAATTTCACAATTAGGAAAAAAAGGTTTTGAATTATGTTATCAGAATAAAGGAAATGCTTTTATTTTGTAGGCAAATAGATGGGGGGTGTCAAATGCATTTGATTTCTTGATAAGCATAACAAAAATGTAAACATTGATATGAAACATGTCAAGTACCTGATAAACAATTTATATTAATTGAGTATGTAATTTATGGCTAAGCTAGAAGAAGGTCATAACATATACAACATATGTACACAGTCCTGAGGTACTTGATTGACAGTTTCTAACAAATATAATGTATATAAAAAGGAGAAAAGGTAAGAGAATTCAAATACATAACATTGTACTTCTCATAAGTGCAATAGATTCTAAACATAAAAAGTTGAAGATGGTGTACCAACCATAGACAAGAATATATTCAAGGTAAGTTCACAGGAGCAAGTCTAAGTCGTTTCTTAGCTCCTGATAACAAAACACAAACAAATATACATACAAAAAACAACACATAAAAACTTAAACCACAAACAACCCTTAGTGGTTATGTCTAGCATCCACCTGTTTGGCCTTCCTATAATCTTTTTCTCTCGTTTACTGCTTAAGATGACATTAATAAAAGTGACAAAGAAAGAGGAGTGAGGTTTGAAGTATGAAAAGGCACGAGAGAATAAACATACATATAAACACAAATAAAGTACATATACATATAGCTAGCCATAAAATGTATTAATTCACAGACAAATGCATTTATGCTGGATCGCAAGTGGATGCATTTATATTGGATCACAGGAAAATGCACTTGTATATAGTAGTAGACAATTCAAAACATTTAGTCGCCGATATACATATCCACAACCTTACACTTATCTGTTGACATCATAAACATGCGAAAGTACAATATCATGGTGAGCTATTCACATAATTCATAAACAAAAAGGTCAAGCAATAGGCATTAATCTCATAATAACACGTACATAATGTTATATATATGCAAAACATGATGTTTAAGATTAGTCAAAATCTACTCTCTCAATTAATACATAAAATCCTCACTTTTGTATTGAAGACATGCATTACTTGAACACTTGTACACACCTGATACTATCTTACACCTATGGTGCTTATCTTATATGTAAGATACTCCTCATGCACATTAAGTTTTCCTTATTCACATAAAGTGTTGATCATGCATGCATACAAAGCTCTCCTTTTGCAATAAAATGTTCCCCTATGCATATCAAATGTTCATCATGAACCTATGGTGGTTCCTCGTGCATATTGAATGCTTATAGTGCACATAGAGTGCTTCCTTATGCATCACTAATACTCATCATGCACATAAGTACTACCTAAGGGAGTGCTTGGTTTAGAAGATGAAAATAGAGAAGATATAAATAGAAGATAAATTTTTGAATTAAAATAGAGTGATAAACCCCATTATGGTTTTAATTTCCATGGGGTTTCTTGCAACTTATTTTATGATTATGGGTGCTTTAATAGATTATTTCAATCTAATTTATGCTAAATTCGTGCAAGCCTTGTGAACTTCCAATGGAATGGAAAAAGAACACAAAAGGGTGAAATTGACTCCAGGCTCGTAAGCACTACCCTGTGCTTAATTGAGCAGGGGTTGTGTTTACCCATGCACAGCCCCACGAGGGATATGCATAATGGCCATTGCTTCGAACTTTAAGCACGATCCCATGCTTATCTAAGCATGGACTTTGCTTGTCCTCACATGACATAATAGGCCCATTAACACATAAATAGTTTAGGCTTTAGTTGTAAATGAGTTTTTTTTTTTAATTTTCGAATTCAGTTTTGTATTTTGAGTATTGAGTTAACTAAGTTTTTAGTCTTTAAATTTTTTCAAAATTTGGTTTAGTCCTTAAACAAAAGTTTGATCTGTCAATATCCCCAAAAAATCTGAATTTTGAAAAAGTTTAGAGATTAAAAACTTAGTTAACCCTTGAGTATTTAGAAATCTGAACATCACATGGATAATTTCTTGAAAAGGATTCTTTCCCTAATATCCCTATTGTCTTCTTATTTCTATTTATGCTTTCCAATGCATATGACTAGCTAAACACTTATGTTAGGGTTGTGATGTAGGATTTATCTATGAACCCTTTTTTCCTTGTATTGAAATTATACTCTCAATTGTTTATCAATTATATTATTGCATTGCTCCTCATTGTTATTTTGGACTGATCATCTGATGCATGAATGGATTAATTGCCATGAACAAAAGTCATTAATTGATTGACTTATACAATAATAGGATTCATTGGATTTGTATGAACCATTTTATCCTAGGATTTCTAATCCAATTGACATTGTTAATTAACCTCTTTGTGTTTAATCTTCCTACTAATCAAAACCTCATGAACAATAAAGGAATGAATTAGATAGAAAAGAATTTTCAAAACACGAACCAATTTTGATTATCATTTAAAAGAGGAAAAAATACTAATTGATTAGATAATTGGGGTTTTATTTGATTGAAATAAAAGACTAGGGGGAATGTAAAGATAAGTCTGAAATCATAATCCTAGGCCTTTTAATCTGTTAGAATCTTCTTGAATTGGTATTGTTTGTTTTCTTAATTATCTTTAGGGTTTGACATCCGGACTTAAGTCCACGATATTATTGTGTAGGATACCCTTATCCTTGTGTGAGTACTATTTTCATGCATCATAGAGTGTAAGAGGTGTGAGACCCATAAAACTTTTTCTCTATTTCTCTCATTTCTCCCTCAATCACACCCTAAGTTATTAATTAATATCCTTCCATTTAATGCATAAAATGCTTGCAAGTAGTCAAAAGTCATGTAAGTAGCATTAAGCCTGATAAGTGGCATTAAGTCCTAGAAGGAACTAAGCCTGTGATGTCATAATGCATAAGTCATTTCCTTATATTTTATCTTTGGTATCATAAAAATGAGATGGATAGAGTAGAGCTCTAAATAAAACACTTTCCCATTAATTAAAAACTTCTATTTTATTTTAAGGACCCTTCTCACCCTTGGGATGTATTTATAAGCAAAAGACATCTTGAGGACAAATTCTAGGGTGAAGCTTGTTTTTTAAGGGTACACTGTTGTCCCGATATTATGACATGCTATAGTAGATTTTATGATAGTTTGGTCAAAATTGCTAAGTAGTCATTGGGAATAATTATTTACATTTAACAATATCCATGTTTTTTTAATTGCTAATATGCCTTTTTAATTTTTAATTAACATGTATTTTAGTTTATTGTGCCCTATCTCCATGTGAAATGAGTTTGTTGTTATCGAAAGTGTCTTTGTCTTACCGCAACTCCCTTTCCCTGTGTCTTCCACCATCGAAGCAACCATTTTTGCCTGAGCGACGTCGTGTTCTTGTTCGTGACCTGCAATTAAGTCGAGCTGATGAAGTCTATGTTTGGCCGAGATTTTGAAGATCTTAATGATGTCGTGTTTGCTTAAGAACTCCAAACCAATTGCTTTCTAATGAATTAGTGAATGATAAAGACTTCAGCATCACCTCTATACCAAGAACATTGGCAACCATGAGGTCCACCATCGACAATGCGAGATGATGGTTAAAGTCAAATTGTGTTGTAAGATAAGGCTAGAGGGCGAACTTGCGGCCTACGGAGCGGTGTCAAAATCAACATTCAAACTAAATCAGAGGCCAACCCTCAAAAGGGGTCATTCACCCACACAAACACTTAAATGTTGTCATTGAAGGACAACCCCGATCACGGCTCCAATGAGGCTGAATTGCAATGACCATAGGCATGCTTCTAGTTGGGTTCATCATCGTCACTATGCTTTTTTTTCTTCCGCAAATTATCCACTATAATTGGTTATAGAAGGACTGTCTTGCAAAATTTCAAAAACAGACAACACCAGTTGTAGGTCGATGATCTGAATCATTCAATATTCAATTATTATATTTGACAGTGGTTAAAATTTGACAAGGTTTAAAAATAGGAGTACACTGTTGTTCCCCTAAAAAATAAAATTTATCCTAGAATTTGTCCATCTTGAGAATTGGGTTAATAATGACAATTAATAGTTTAAAGATATGCAAGTATGTTTTATTTTCTTTCTTTCCCCCCTTTTCCCCTTACCTTCAAGGCTTATCTAAACTTGGGTAAAAAACGAGTAGTTAATCTTCACTTTAGAAGGAAAACAAGAAAATACTTTAAAGTAGAAGTATGAAGTTTAAATTATAGTCATCAATATGAAAGTATCTCTATATAAATGAATACATATGGATATTTATAATGTAAAACTATATAGAACTTAGTTTACAACCTACTAAAGACTAGGATTCCACAAAATTAAAACACCAAACCTTAACTTATAGGCATATGAAATCCACTAATGAATAATTTGGGTGAGAAAATTCTAAAAAAATGGAAAATTCATTGTTTGGTGATAAATTTTTATAGAGACCTTCTTAGAGGCTTAATAAAACACTGGAATTTTTTTCCTATATTTTTATTGTTCCTATAGTTGCCTCAAAATCTATTCCAACTCAAGCAAACAAAACTACTTTCCATAGTTTAAGTCCATCTTCATACTCATCTTGGTAAATTCATATTTTATTATCTAAAAATGAAAATTAAGTGGTTCAAAATCCTATAGAACCCTTAGAACATCTATTTCTAACAAAAAATATAGGGAAAATGTCAATATATTCAAAACATGACAGTTGATTAAATCAATATACAACAACTACATAAGGTTACACTTAATAAGATGGGTTGCAAAGGTGTGGTCGAAGCTTTGGGGTTGTTTTCTGCACTACAATGGACTTCTAATATGCAACTTGGCAATGACCTCGCGTCTCCTCTTCTCCCTTCTCCTCTTTTCCTTTCTCCAACTGTTCCGAATTCTCTCATGTGCGCTCCATGAACGTCCTTTGCCGTTGTCCCATCTCGGGGTGGGACAGGTTAGCCCGCCAGCCTGCAAAATTAACTGTTTTTATAAATAATAATTATATTAATATACAAGACTACTAAAAATAAAAATAAAAAGGATAGAAAAGATCTTTTAAATTGGTTTATATTTAATTACTTTGTATTTTTAAGATTTTAAGACTACTTTTAGAGTTTATGACTTTGTGTTGTGACTTAACTACTTCGTAGACTTATTATAAGTTAATATTAATGACTATTAATACTTTGTGTGATTTAAGATTTTAAGACTAGTTTGTTATTTTAAATATTTTGTATTGTCAATTATTTTTTAAGAGTTTTTATTTTTTAAAAGGACAGACCAATTTTCTAGCCCACCAGTCCACCTTTAGGTAGGACAGGCCAACATGTCCAACCCGTCAAGTCTTAGCAGGCCAGTCGGCCTGTTAATCATGAAAATCATATCTATTCTTCGAAAGGAAGGTATTTTCAAAATAATAAATGAATTTTCACTACACGGTTTAATTAACAAATAAATGTTTAAAGATGAAACATAAAATCCATTTTCAATTATGAGTTCTTTTTAGTTAAACAAACAAGTTCATAATTGTCAAATTAATAGAGAATTATCTAACATTTAATGCAAATTACGGTTATAATTTTGATAGACATATCCATTTTTATTATAATAGTATAATAGTTGATAGGATTAATAATAAGGAATTTTTATACAAGTGTTTTCGATTCAGTAATTAGTTTGTAAATGATTTTGATAATAATAAGAAATGGGAAATGAAAAAGTAAAGTTTGGAGAAGAAATATAGATTGGAAAGAGTAAAGAGTTTAAAAATGTGTAGTAAAATAAACAATCATAAATTCATAAAAGTTGAAAATTGAATACATATACAATGACTTATCGAACATTTACCAATTTTGATGGTAGAGGTGTTGGTGTTTTAAGGAATTAAGTAATTATATTTCAATCCCCCAAAATTGAATACATAGTAATGGTTGAATTATATGATTTTGGCATGTGTATAAAAATGTTTCTAAATACGTTGATTTGATACTAATAACTGTTATCACATAATTTCTCCGCAATTGCACTAACTAGTACTTTGATTTGTTGAAAAATACTTGCTCTCCAATGCTTTCCAATCACATGTACATGAATGAAGTTAACGAAATCAAATCAGTTGTCTCAATTGAAATCACTCCTTATGATTAAGTAGTCTTGTTTCTTGAACTTTTGCTCATATTCCACTCGATTTTGGAGAGATTCTCTTACACCTCTTGAACCAAATATATCCAAATTTGATTTTAATAACTTGGTCAAATTTTACGTAATAAAGGTAACACTATCCCATCCCGATTTTGATGGGCTAGTGACCGGCTAGACCAAAAAGAGTTGAGTCAGTTTGTTTTGTTATCTCTAGTTTTACTTAACACCTATAATTTAATAAGCTGTACACGAATTTATATTATTCGATTATATTGTGTTCTATTCTATGTATATACTTCCACATGGTGATTTATTTATATATATAACAAATAAGTATACAAGTATGTTGTAAAAGAAAATATTGAAATGTCCTGTTGAATTTTTTAGTTTATGAATTGTCGCCATGGTCTGCAACCGTGTTTTTTTCTACTTCTGTTCTTTTGCTTCTGCGGTCGTTGTGACTGAATTTTCCTGATGATGAGTGGTTGATTCAATGAAGGACTCAAACTCGTTTTCCATGTTCTCCACCTACACGTTAATCCAAATAGGTCATCATGTCTTGCTCAAATCTAAGACCAAAACTTATCAAATAAAGAATAAACTTGCACATGCAATTGGCCTTCAAAAGATAACTAAAGTGATATATATAATTCTGCAATAAGCAATAATAGCGATTAACAAGTTATATATTTATTGTTATTGGCTCGAGCTAGGGAGGAAATTCTGAACAAGGCAATTGAATCGAAAACTGAATCAGCCAACTTTCGTGTTGAAGATTAAACAAGTAATTTCGTTATTTATTAAAGTCTAATTTATTGTCTAAGGGAAGTTATTCAATGTTAATAGAAAACTTCTAACATTGAGACTAAGATACTAAGCCAAATCATAAAAACCAATCACATAATTCAATTCATATCTAACCATCCAGCCACAATTTTAAGATAATTGAGAAAAATTAGCGTTTGCGTTTTTCTTTCAATTTCCTTTTTCTTGTTCACTACCTAAGCCGTATGATCCACGTAATTTTTTTTTAACGGATGCCTCCATAGTAAATATGTTTATAAAGTTGAAATATTTATTACTTGTCATTAAAGAGTTTTCGTTTTTCTTGTCAACTAATATGCTTTTAAAAGTTGAAATATTTATTATTTGTTATTAAATAATTTATTGATCATCCAATCGCAAATCATTATTGATGTTACTTCTAGAATAATTGTTATAAAATTAATAAATTTTAATTGATGATGGTGTGTAATTGAAAGACAATGTCTGAACATATTTTTTTTTCTCTTCATTAAATAAATCATTCAAATTGCTTTATAAAAAAGAAATAAATATTTTTAGATTATGAGAATATTAAACGTTAGTTTGATGTCATCCAAATAATAGAGATTAATTTAAAACCTTTTCTAATTCATCTTCTGCGCGTTCGGCATGCTTATCTATATCTTCAGCTACTTTTTCAACAAATTCAACAGCATCACGAAGTTTTCCATCAGGAAGATGCTTCACAGCTTCTTCTGCCACCTTGTCCACCCCCTCAGCCACGTCTTCTACAATGTCTACTACTCGTTGTGCTTCGTCTATTGTTGTTTCAACTTTCTCTACGAACAAAGCAAAAAAGCTCATCATCACACAAGAGAAAATTTCAGGCCTAATTAATATTAATTGCCAATAATAATTCATTTTTGCTAATAGTTAACATGGGTGATCTCTTACCTTTCAATTGTAGCAAGGGTCCCCATTTGCCCCTCGTAAAGGATACAAGTATCGTGAATATTGTGCCAACGATCCAAATTTTCCTGGGAGAGAATATATTCTTTAATCTTTTTGTCTATTTGCCAAGTCAAATTAAACTAAAAGAAAAAAAAAATAATTAAAAGCACAAGTGAATAATGTCACATATGATAAGAGATTTGGTGAGGAAATGAGTTACCAATGACCAGAAGGATCAATAGGGTCTCCTGGTGTTATGCTAGCGTAGACAACCATATTCCTGCATGAAGGATTCAATCTTAAGAACGAACTAAGAAACTAGCTCTTCATGAAGCAACACTATTAGAAAATATGCTTTCTACATCGGTTATTTATGACTTTCAACATCGTTTTTTCAACCGATGTTGAAAGTACCAACGTTGATAATATTATCGTTAACATCGGTTTTTGAAAAACCGATATTAACGTAAAATTACCAACATCGGTTATATAAATAACCGATGTTGCTAATATGAATTACACCCAGAAAATGTATATTAATGTTGAAAGTTAACATCGGTTTTTACAAAAAACCGATGTTAACGAATGTGTTACTGTTGACAGTTAACATCGGTTTTTTACAAAAAACCGATGTTAACGAATGTGTTGCTATTGACAGTTAACATCGGTTTTTTTTTATAAAAAACCGATGTTAACCCACGTTAACATCGGTTTTTATAAAAAACCGATGTTGTTTTCAGGAATTTTTTTTATATAATGTCTTTGTTTTTACAAAAAAACCAAAATTTAACCTGTAAATTTAAAATCAGACCACACAACACACAACATATATCATTTGCATTCAGTTTTCAAATAGATTTTAGCAAAAAACTAGCTATCAACAAAGGTTGTTCAATGTTAAGATGAAACAACAATTGTAAAAAATGTAATGCAAAGTACGTAAACTAATTTATTAACCTAAAGTTACATAGTTGCCTAACATCCTATGTTTGATTTCTAACTTTTAGATAATACTGTGCCCACTGTATGCGAAGTGCCTTGAATCTCTCTGCTTCCAATGGTCTAACTTCATTAAAATACTGCATGATCAAATAAAAAAATAAATTAATAATGTAATAACAATTATAAAAAAAAACCAAATTTGTTTGTAATAAACAATTACCGTCTCCCAATTATTCCTGAAAGATCATAAGATTATCGTGGACATCCAGTGCATCACGTAGTAGCCACATTCAGTGATTCCTTTTTGTCTATTACACTAAATACATAATGAAATTTGGATATTAATTAAACGTTAACTACAATTAGTGTACACACACATAAAATATATATAAGTAGAACTTTTATTTAAATCACGTACCTTAACAACAATCCACCTAGCAACAGCCTTGGATTTCGGTTGTGGAGTATCATCAAGTCCTTTCAAAGCACTAGTGTTGAATATAAGGAACATTAAAATATTGATGTTGTTGAGTTATGCCAATGAAAATGTATTGAAAACAATACTGACCTGTTAATTATTCCCTTAAGGTAGTTGTCTGGCCTGTTATGCAAAGAATAAAACCAGACAACTAGGTTTTCCTTAGGTAGAATGACGACCATTTGCCAGTGTCCACTGCAGTAGAGACGAATATGGGTTATTGTATTAGTATAGATTATTTAAATTCAATTATTGTGTTTGACTTACCTATTCAGATAGGCTCCAAGGTAAACATCTCGTTTTGAACTCTGTATCCAACTCCTGATGTAACTTTCGGATTCAAATTGTGATTGCCCAGATCTCTGAATGGACTGTGGCTCGAGGAATCCATACACATCAGAATTCCCCGCTCGCACACTTGTCTCAGTCAGATGGTTGTGTTGTTAAGTCAAAGTTAATTATGTATGAATTTAAAACAATTACTTTGGTAATTAATAGTAATGTAAAATGACTTACAGAATCCACAACTGTATAACAGATATGCTGAGACATTGACCACCATGTGCAATTTCAGAGAGATCTTCGTGCTTTATATACAACGGGAAGTTTTGATTAAACACCCCGAATATGGTAGCATCCCACATAACCTAGAGCGGCTTCAAAAACAGTTGTGGGATAGTCAATGTCATCAGGTACAGGGGATCATCGACCTCTTCATCCGGGCTTTCTAGAGGTTTTGCTGGAGACACAGCTGCCTATTGATAAAACATAGTTAATTAGCAAGTTTTGATTACAGTGAACAAATTAATTGAAAAAAATAAACATATAATCAGAGTAAAATACCTGTTCTAATAAACGCTTCACAAGATGTGTTGGCCAAGCAAGGAAAGTGTTAAGTGCCTGCCCCACTAAGGTAACCTCGTCAGTGGGTACAGGAACGAGAGCCTCTGTATCTTTAACCTCCTCAACACCAACCTTGACTTGGCCATGCAACAATGGGATGTTGTGAACTGTTGTGGATCCCTCGTAAAGTCTTCCTAGGGCAACCAAGCGAGAAGGATTTTCTTCAATATATAGGCCGCATTTGTCTGAGTCACCCGTCCCTGGATCGTTCCCTGAGGGAGCAACATAACTCTCCTTTGTGCTGACACGAGGACCTGAGGGACCAACCTCTGGCTCTGGAGGTAGTGCAATTGCCTGTGATTGCATCTGAGACTGAAACTGCGACTGCATCTGGCTAAAGGATTCCATCATCTTTCGAGTCACTTTTTCTGTAATTGACTCCTCTAGTTGGTCTCTGATTTGTTGGGTCAGTTGTTCTAGGTCTTCAAGAGGCATGGAGGAAGAACTGCGGGATGTTCGTGAAGCTGATCCAAAGTATTGTTTTATGGTGACACCGGCTCCAACAGCACGAACACGGTCAGGGTGCTCTGGTCGCCCAATGGCAGCAGTCAGGATATCCTGACGTCCATGGGGGACGAACGATCCCTATGACCCCTGCTCGTCCAAAGAATCCTGTACCGAACACATATTTGTCCAAGGAATTCACAAAATACACAAAGATAATTACAATTATTAATTAAAAATGACTTACAATCCTGTCAGTTATTTCCTTTGTTGTCTCAGACGTCATTTGTTCAGTTTTCTTCGTGCGGGCCATCTTCCATTTCACGTGGCGTCTGATGGGAGATGGAGGGTCAATGATGCCCTCAGTGCTTCCAGACTGGGCAGCTTCTTCCAGTCTTTTCTTTGTCTTCTCAGCCATGAGCTTTTCTTCTAAATATTCGTAACCCCCACGAGACAATACGTGGGGGGCAGTGTTTTGCTTCTGGGAGGCCTGTGCCTTTTTCCGTACATCTTGCAAAAGTTTAACATTAATGAAAATGATTATTACAATAAATTATAAGAAGTGATTTTGTTGTGGAAAACAACTAAAATGACAAAGTACATACCTCCTATGAGGGGTCTCTGCGGGTCTGACAAAACTGAGTCCATTTCTCCTTACTAATGCCATATTTTTCACAGACAATGTCGTCTGCACCGTCCTTGTCGACTGCAAGTGCCCATTTCCTAGTCAAGTCAGATTTAAACTGCCTTCAGCGCTCGGCGACAATCTGAAGAATTTTCTTCTTTGTCCTACTGTCAGAAGCTTCAGGGATTTGAAATTCCGCCTGACAAACAATAAATTAGGTTTTATTGTAAGTAAATAACAAATTTAGACTATTAAAGAAAATCAACGAAGAAAACTCAAATACCTGAATATCCTTCCATATCAAATCCTTCTGAGCAGTAGGGACTTCCTTCCAAGTGTCATATGTCACGTCGACCTTATCACGAGCGACAATCCCCAAATATGTTCTTAATTTCTTCTTATGGGGACCGTCGGCCTTGCCGGTAGCAGGATCGACGTTGACCACAAGTCTTTCTGCCCCAGGTGGTCTAGTGGCCAATGATCGTAGCCGTGTCGCCTTGCGTGTCCGCTTCAACGTAGATGGAGACGCATCAGCGTCTGTAGGAGGAGGAGGAAGAGGAGGAGGAGGCGAGGCAGGTGGAGTAGCCATGGTCCTTTAAAGAGAAAAAGTTGAGTTAGTTAATATTATCAAAAAAACACTGTATGAGTTATGTAAATGAATGTACCGAAATGAAATATTATATTAGAAAATTACGTTAGACGATGTTAATTAATTCTCCTTCATCATGATCATTACGATTAGCATGAACGTCGTCAGCTTCTTCTTCTACGACGTTGTTAGAAGTCATTTTTGTAGACAAAGGACTAACATAAGTGTCCATGTATGAATCATCATCTTTTACATTAACACCAATTTTTTTCCCGTTTAGAACCACAGACCACCTTTCATCACAAGGGTCTTGCACATAAAATACTTGCTTAGCTTGTTCTGCCATGATGAAAGGGTCATTCTGGTAAGCTAGTTTCTTTAAGTATACCAACGTAAATCCTACATCATCAGTCCGCACACCGGTGTTGCTGTCAACCCACTTACATTTGAAAACACAAACAGTAAATTTGACATAGTTAAGCTCCCATATTTCATCAATGAAGCCAAAGTAAGGGATTGAAGCTACAAAGGGATTGTCATCATGTACAGTTGCAAAGTGTTGAGATTCAGCCCTTAGGGTGACCCCGCTGTTTTGCATTGTACTTTTGTCGTCTTGTGCTTTTGTGTAAAAGGAATACTTGTTTATGTCGTATCCTTGCCAAGTTATAACATTTCTTTTAGGCCCATGAGCTAGCTTTCTTAATGTTTCAGAAGCATTTTCGTCAGCAAAGATTGTATCTTTAAACCAATCAGAGAAAGTCTTGTTATGATTTTTCAAGACCCAGTTCTTTGACATTTTTGGATTACTTTGTTTGACTAAATGTTCATGCTGAACTATGTATGGCAAAACTTCATTGCTGTTATTCAATACATACAAGTGAGCTTGTAACAAATCTTCTACACTTGGAGTGATAACATGCAGTCCTCTTGAACCCTTACCGCCCACTCTGTCGTCATGGCGAGACTCAGGAAGGCCAACAGGTTTAGCCTTTTCAATGTACTCTGAACAAAATTCAACGGCTTCTTCTGCAATGTACCTTTCAACAATAGATGCTTCTGGACGATGTAGATTCTTGGTATACCCTTTTAAGATCTTCATGTAGCGCTCAACCGGGTACATCCAGCGCAGATAAACAGGACCACAACATTTGATTTCTCTGACCAAGTGAACAATTAAGTGGACCATGATGTCAAAGAAAGCAGGAGGAAAATACATCTCCAACTGGCACAGTATAATTACAGCCTCGTTTTCCAAGTCATCAAACTTGACCGGATCAAGGACTTTGCTACATATGGCATTGAAGAAAAAGCACAGGCGAGTTATGGCTAACCTGACTTTGTTAGGCAAAATGTCTCGTATGGCCACGGCTAACAATTGTTGCATCAACACGTGACAATCATGAGACTTTAACCCCACCAGTTTAAGCTCCTTGAACTGCACAAGGCTCTTAATATTTGAAGAGTATCCTTGTGGTACTTTAACCTGGCGCAGACACTGGCACAAACTGATCTTCTCCTTTCTGGATAAAGTATGACAAGCTGGAGGCAAGTATATTTTTTTACTCTTGGAAAAATAAATTTTGAAATAAAATACACTTTAGAAAAGATGTGCATTCAATCATTCTGCGAAAGTATATTAACGGAGTCATAATTGTAAATATTTTGATATTTCTTTTTAATTCTTACGGATTAAAAAAAAAAGTGAAACATAGTTGCTATATTACCACTACCATGATTTTTTAATTTAGATCCAGCCTAAATGGTAATAATGAGATGCGATAAGGTTAGAACTTAGAAGTTTGGTTCTCATGGGATGGGAAGAAAAACAAGCACAAAATCTTTTTAACAAACTTGTATTAAAAATGCATTCTGATTGCATCAACGATTTTGAACGGTTCAAATTTCTATCAATGGCATATTGGCAACTAGCCATGTATGGCCACGTAATTGTAAAGTTCACGCCCACATATTGACTCGTCCTTTTTTATAGCAATTTTTTAAGCGTATTAGTAGGAGTTTGATCCCTGACAATGTGAATACAAAAAATTAGTCTCTAATTATTGGTTGGTCAAAACATATTCTTGGTGAGAGAAAAAAAACATAAAAATGATTAAATAAACTAACAATTTATGTGTTGCATAATTTATTTCTCCCCCTAGTTGATGTTAGCACCATGGTTTAATAAGAAAAAAAAGAAGTGCGGATAAAAAGGTCTCAAATTGATACATACCAGTAGGATGACAAAAAATGAGGGATGTAAGACCAATATTGATGAGTAGAAACTCATTTTTTATCAGCATGCACAAATTAGATATTCTTTTGCATTGGTAAAATATCAAAAGGAAACTTATTTATATAAATTGTATGGTTAGCTAAAAAAGTAAACACAATATTGTAATTTAAACATAAAATCCAACAATTAAGATTTGGATGCAAAGGGGCATCTTACCAGCATTGATGCAGTAGCTCCTACCTGCATAAGAAATCGTAACATCACTTTGGGTGCACATAGTCTTGTGAAGCATATTTCAAAATTATAAACTGTTTTAGGTTGACTCCCGTAAAACATGGTTCACAACTTCACATATATATTTTTAAGTTGAATTTCAACAATTTGTTAAAAAATGGAAAGAAGCTTAGAAAAGAAAAATTAATGAATGGTCATATATATATATATATATATATATATATATATATATATATATATATATATATATATATATATATGATTAAAAATAAATTAAAATTTGAACATTGCTTTGCATTATCAGCCATAGATTTCTTTTTTCATGAACATACACAGGAGTTCTCATAACGGGGATCGGATCCTCTCCTTTAGAAAATAAATCTTACTCCACCAAAGTGTATATCATTTCCATTTTATTTATTTTTTCAAAGCCTTATAAAATAGAAGAAATCAAGGAAAAAAGAAATATGAAGAGGATCCATTTCCCTCGCAACGATATCGATGATATGAAATACAAATCCTCTTCGCAGAGATATCTCTACCTCTTTGAATCAGTTTTTCAATCTTTTTATTTATCCATAATTTGTTTTCTTCTTTTCAATTGAAAAAGCTCCACCGAAACAAAGCATTCATTTCAACGAAACGCAGCGAACAATAGAAATCAGTAACAGAAAAACACAACATGAAGGCATCAATGAAGTTCAGAATAAAAGAGAAGAAAAACAAGTTTACTTGATTGTACTGTGAAATACAAAGAAACTGTGTTGTGGCGTTATCGGCTGCTTCTTGCCTTTCTTCTGGAAGCTTCTTGCCTTTTGGTGCCCCTTCCTTTCTTGCCTTTCTTTTGGCTGCTTCTTGCCTTTCTATTATTTTCCCTTGATAAAAAATAATACTATAAATCCTTCTATAGCGTGAATGAAAGCTCTTTTAGTTGTTATTCTTGAGCGTGAGTATTTTAAGAGTTTTTTTTTCCATCTCTTTCAACCTCTAGTTCTAATTTAAATTTCAATTTTTTAAAAGAAATTACGAATAATTAAAAATAATAATATATCACATATAAATTATTTATTATAAATTTAAAATATAACTTTTATGTTCAAAAATATTTATTTATTATAAATTTTATTCAGAATATAATTTATATATTATAAATTATAAATTTTAGTTATATGAAATAAATATTTATTTTTTGCAATATATTTGTTAAAATATTGTAGTAATAATTTATTTATATAAAATTATTCACTTCCTCTTTTATCTTGATATACATGTAATCGGTGCAAATCAATCCATATTTAATTTTATAATAAACCGAAGATTCTAGATCGAATATCATATTAATTAATCTTAATATCTGTTAGATCAAATATCATATTAATTAATCTTAATATCTGTCACTCTCACAGGTGCCTTTTTCTCTTAATCCCTCTCACTACACGGTTCCTTTATTTTTTATTTCTATTTTTTGGTAGAAAGAGATAAGAAACAACAAAACGAAACCAAAGATTAAAATTCTCAATTCAAAAGCACCAAGGAACCCGGAGCTGTATCAACAATCTGCTGAAGAGTTCTCTTCCCACAACGTATGTCTTATATTCCTAAATCAATCTTATCTTTTGAATTTTTTTTATTATGATTATCATTGAAGAAAGAGACAAATTCCAATCTTAATTATTATTTTTAATTTTAATTCAAAAAAATAAGGAAAGAAAAAAATTGGAATGCACTTCTATTCATAAATTGACTCACAATATAGTCAGTTTTTGTTTCCAAATTTGAAGGACCAACGCCCAAAGGCAACCAAACTAAACAAAGTCCAGACTTTTCGAATAAGAAAAAATTATTTATACCAAAAGATTATTATTAATAAGTAATTTTTAAGATGCAAAGCATCGGGTTTTTTTTACTTATTTAAAAAACTATTTTGGTATTGATAATTTAATTATCAACAATTATATACTTTCGTCTCTAAGCATACATCCTTTGATTCAGTTATATACTTTTATTTCTCGTGCTCTCACAAGAGTTTAATCTTCCTTCTTTTGTTTTAAATTTTAAGAGCAAATAGTTTATACATATATAGATAGTATAAATTATTTTTACACTATTATTTGATAATAAATATTAATTGTTATTTATAGTAAGCTTAGCGTGACAATTTTTCTATACGTGCGTAGAAAATTGTTTGATTATAGAGAATTTTTTTATATTAAATTGATGCAAAAATTTATGTTGTATTGTTTGATTATAGAGAATTTTTTTATATTAAATTGATGCAAAAATTTATGTTGTAATATTATTTCTCTACACTGTCTTCCTCGACGCATCACATAAGTCATAAGGCAATGCATTGTCAAGTGTATTCGAAATAAGTCTTGACATACTATTTTAGTTAATTTTTAAATTTTTCTTTCATTAGCTAAAAAAATATTTTAAAACATTTACTTTTAACTTTTTTTAATTTAATTACTCTTTTAAAAATTCATCACTATTTAAAAATAATTCTTTTTCTTTGTTTCTTCTTTCATAAATGATTTTTTTATTAAATTTATTAACAAAAAATTCACATAATTAACAAATGTGGTTAAAAATAATAAAAAAATGACAAATGTAATAAAAATAAATTATATGTGGATTATAATTAACTCTAAATTTAAAGACTTAAAACATAATTTTCGTGTCTCATGAAAATATTTTTATTTTTGTTCTGAAAATTTTGTTTAGAAATAATGAAAATATAATTTTTTTTAAAATCCTACAAATATATGAGATAACTATAATTATTTAAATTAAACCACTGTAACATATATTTTCAATAAATCAAATTAATATATACAAATATTTTAATTTATTTTTAATTTAAAGATAATACGATAACATAAATATAGTAGGATTTCATAGAATTTTTAAACAATATTCTCCATTTACCTTTTTATGAAGATTTTTTTATTTTTATAATAATTAAATCAAAATATATTAGTAATAAATTTTAATTTTTTTACGATATAATTGATTTTACCAACATTTTATAAAAAATTTATAAAAGTTAAACTCTATTATTAAAAACAGTTTTTTTTTTCAAATTAACTAATATCAAATAATTTATATAAATGTGTGTTATATTTAAATGATAATCATGAAATAATAAAATTAAAATTACGAAATTCATTTTAAAAATTTAGTTTAATTTTTAAATGTTTACCTTTTGAATTTATTATTGTTTATTAATTATTATTATTTTAATTAAAATATAATTAATAACGCAATATATGTTTTTTTTAAATATATAAATAATTAAAAAAAAGTTTATATTAACATCGGTTTTTTCAAAAACCGATGTTAACATCATTAGTTAACATCGGTTTTTGAAAAACCAATGTTAACGTGTCACATGTTAACATCGGTTTTTGAAAAACCGATGTTAACTAATGATGTTAAGATCGGTTTTTCAAAAACCGATGTTAATGTGTATGCATTAACATCGGTTTTTTGGAAAACCGATGTTAAGAATAATACTTTATTTACAAATATGCCACCGCGTTTAACTTAACATCGGTTTTGTCCAAAACCGATGTTAATAAACCGATGTTAAAACTGTTTTTTGTAGTAGTGCAAATCTAGCAACAAAACAAATAATGTAATGAAAAAACTAATTAATTAAGATGTTACGTACATCTTTCTTGTGGAACCATTTTGAAATCTCAAGGCTAGGTTCTTTTCTGGAACCGAAAAGCGATTATTATGTTTGAGTTTGGAGTTGAATTGAAGGGGATGAATGGGATGATCAACATTTGAAGCTGGATATTTTCCTACGGCTAAGCAAGTAATCGTTTGAGTAAAGATTGTATTTGCCATCATTATATATATGAATCTAATATTCGGATTGTAACTATATATAATATATCGGAACAATTTTTCCAATGGGGACGCTGAGGAAATGTATGAGGATTGAATTGTATAGGTATAGGACTTGTTCAAGTGGACAAGTAGACACGTAGAAAGGAATAGTATGTATATGAACTTGTTTTAAAATAAGCCAGAATTTGCGAGTAAGGAGAAGGGTAACGAAAAGTCAACATACATTAAAATAATTTTTTAGCAAAATATTTCATTAATAAAATAATTGTTTAAATTGAGCATCTGTTTTATCCAATTCAAGACTCTATTATATTGGTAACACATGAAAAGTATTGAACCAGATAGCAAATTAATCCCACTGTTTAGGTAAAATTTAGGAGTATTCATCAGTTGAATTGGTGCATATTTAAGATGAAATTAAATTCAACTTAATCATATTTAATTAAACTAGTTTGGTTTGGATTTAAAAATAAAAAATCAATTAATTTAAACTAAGTCAATCGGATTAAGATTGAATTGATTTACTTTGAGTCTCTGGCGTGCTGGGAGACATTTATTATTGCAACGATTTTTGTTGAGCATGCTATGGCGTGGAATATTTGGGCCTTAATTCTCCACCATCTTTATGCTTAAATAGTGTTGGTGCTCACTATTTACATGGTCATTTTTTGCTAAGTACACCCCAATCCCCTCATTATCCATTATACCCTTTTACTTAAAGGAGTACACCCCTTGATATCCATTTTCCTTTCCAAAAGTGTCTTTTTCGGAATATCATATATCTATTTTGGAAATATATTTTAAAAACTGTATATCATAGTTCTAGAAATACATTTCAAGAAAAGATATATGTTATCCTGAAAAGATATTTTTGGTTGTAATAAATTTAAGATCGTTAAAGTTGTAAATGCTTCTCTTATACCCCCCATATTTTTTAGTCTTATTTTCATTCCATCATGAGTGTTTTTTAAAGTTTAAACCCTATTTAAAATCTTATTTTTATTCTACATTTATTGTTTTTTAAACCCTAATTATGAACCCCATCTTCACCTCATGGTATAGAAAAAAAAATGATTTTGGCAATGTTATGCCAAAAGTTATACCAAACTTCATCAAAAGTTATAAAATCTTTGGAGACGAAGTGTCAGGATTCATTAAGAAGTTTGTTCTTGTTAATGGTAAATTAAGTTTAACTTTGAAATTTAATTTATAGTATGTTTGTTATATTCTTGTCATCATTCTTTTAAATTAAATAAGATTTTAATTAGAATATATATTGACAACATGTATATTTTTTATACTACAATCCAACAGTAAATTGTTACATAATTGAAAGTGATATATATATATATATATATATATATATATATATATATATATATTGATTTATAGTGTCAATTTTTTTATAGCTAGTATATTAGAATTAAATTTTATGAAGCATTTATATAACATCTGGCGCCTTTTTTATATAAAAAAAATAGAATTTGCTCTTGGTATCTTTTTTATAATTCGTTTTATATATCTACCTTTTACGAATCTTGAGTTGGAATAGGATATGTGAACCGTCAAACAAAAGGTAGATAGGGGGACCAAGAAAATTACATGTACTAATACAAAGTAGGTGAAGGCAATGTATTGTTGGACACATTGAAGAAGGTGTGTTATGAGTACAAATTGATGAAAAACCTTGATGGAGGATGCATAATCAAGTGCACAATCAAATACTACACCAGAGGTGATGCACACACAATTCACACAAGAGTTTTTGAAGGATAATTAAAATTCATATAATGAAGATGAGACTCAAAATTAGGGTTTAAAGAACAATATAAGGTAGAGTAAAAATAAGATTTTAGATATGGTTTAAAGAAAACTAATGATAGGATAAACATAATACTAACAAAAATAGAAGTGTAAGATAAGTATTTACAACATCAACGATCTTAACTTTATTATTACCAAAAATGTGTTTTCAGAATAACATATACTTATTCCAGAAATGTATTTCTAGAACTATGATATATAATTCTAAAAATATATTTCCAGAATAGATATCTAGAAAGACATTTTTGAAAAGAAAAATGGATACCTAGGGGTGTACACTCCTTTAAGTAAAAAGAGTATAATGAGTAATTATGATTTAAAAAGGGAAGGATTGGGGTGTACTTAGCAAAAACTGGGAATGTATATAGCAAGTACCTTAGTTTCTTGTACAATTGTGAGGGGTGTTAAAATGCTATACTTTCGGTAATTGCTTCGTGCAATTCTGGATTTGCTTCCTGCATCCCATTCTGAAATGTAATTTACATTCTGAAAAGCTAATCCAAATCGTAAAATTAATAGGATTTTCAGAAGGTTAAAAAGGTGTAGGAAGCAATTGCCTTAGTTTTCAAGTATATACCAAATTGTAAGTCCTTTTTTGTGAACTGCTTTCCATTACGGGCATTGTTAAACACATCCTTATTTTCCCTAAGTGCACCCCAGCATTTTAAAATTACCCTACTATCCTAACCTCTTACCCTCCTCCCAACCCTTCCTTTTCTAACTTCACTAACCCCTGGATCAATGCTTAGTGTTGGATCAAAGACTTAGTGCACTATAGGGTCAGTGCTCTCTGACTCATACGACTCTTGTGCATTAAATGGGTATCTACATGCATCATGCATTATGATTGAGGTTATCATCACATCCCTTGTTCTCTGTTTTGGCAGCTCGCAACTCTGGTTATCGTAGTATTCTTCAAGATGTGTATACTTCCCTGTCATCATCGTAACTTTGATGGATTTGATCCCCTTATATTATGTTGTGTTTGGTTGGGAGGATGCAATAAAGAAGACAAAAATAAAAGAGATATATTTAAATTAAAGTAGAATGTAGAAGGTGTGAGACACATTAATTTTTTTTTATTCTTCTCCTCATTCGTTGAACCAAACACATCATTAAAGTAAGAAAAATACGCTTTAGAAGATAAATAAAATAATAATAATAATAATTTTAAAAATTAACCATTGATATTAGCATTAATTTTAGATTTTGTTAAATATTTATTTGATTTTATCTCAATTTTTAACTATTTTTTTCTAATTAACGGTTATAATTGCACTTTATCGTTTAAAGTGCATTTTCTCACTTTAGACGAGTCTAATCTAACTTGAACACTCACACACAGAGGTTACAACTCTCTTGTTATTTCTATATTTTTTTATAACTTAAAATTGTAATTTAATTCAATACACAATCTTATAAGAATATAAATTTAAAATTTAGTACATTTTATTGAAATTATATACGTATAGAGTTCAATAATTTATAATATTTTTATTTTTGTATTTTTAATAATTTAAAATACTATATGTAAATATCAAAATATATGTTCAATTTATTTCTTATAAAAAGATATAGTAATTCTATCAAAAGAGTAATTTTGTTTTTTAAATATGATTTATATTATTTGGTGTCATTATTTTTTCCATTTCAAACACAAAATAGGATAAAAGTTTACTAGGTCGTATTTTATCCAATTTATATATTTTCATCCTTTCTTATCTTCTTGTGTCCACCAAAGATCTTAATATCACCACCAAAAAGAAAAACGAGATCTTTGTACAAAATTAAACTCATAAGAAAACATGTGAGTTACATATGATGTTGAGAAATTAAACACACAACAGAGAAAGAGAGGACAAGTTGTGTGTGCTTAAGGATGCAAATGGCTATCTCAAGCTGTTCAACATCACTTTGTTGAATTTAATTTGATTAGAGCTTTGAAGACGATTTCTGAATCCACCAAACTTTAAGATGGGATATGGTCACATCTTGATAAAGACTTTACACCAATAAATTTCCAAGTAATTGTAAATTATTAAGACTTTTAAAAATGCATGTAATGATGATTTTATTTAATCTCAAGTGATGTGACTACACTTAAATTAATTAATTAATTAATTATTATAAAGCCAATTAAGGTCAGGAACAAAGTCACACAACAGTTGGTGTATACTTTTCCTAGGTAACATTATTCTTACATTGATAGCGATCCTTCATCATTTTATTTTAAAGCTAACTAATCGACGAGGTACTTCTTAAAAATACCATTGATCTTTTTATCAGAATGTTCTAAACAAAGTATATTTTTGGTACATAATTTTAATTATCAAAAACTAATTTTGTAACAAATTATAGCACAGTAACTCTGACTTAGAAATGTATTTGTGCAACATACAGGAACTACTTTTTTTTTTTTTTACTGCATAAGAACTACTTTTCTATTGCTTAAATATAAATGAACGGGATTTAGCTTGGAGAAGTACACAATGAGGTAGATTATGTAAATTGAAAATAGCTTGTTAACTTAACATTCTTCAAAATAAGGATAAATATTAAATATACTTACTTTTTTTATTTTACAATTTTCCTAATTTTAGAAGAAAATTCAGGTTCATATTTTGCCATTTGTAGAACCCCTGTGGAGAGGAAGAAAGCGTCATTCTTTAGAAATTGCCACAGGGGTTGCACGAGCTGCATGAAATGAATAAAACCCTTTTTCTTCACCACTTTACTAGAAGAAATTGCCAAGGAATTTAAACAAAGTTGGATAGGGACAAATTATGATACCTGAACTATTTGAAAATTCATTTTCGGTGAGACTGAACCACTCTAATTTGTTACTTGTTTAATAAACCTGAGCTACTCTAATTTTGTTACTTGACTAATAAACAAACCAAACAAGATAAGGAGGTTCTTTCAACCCTATTACAGATTACCAAACCCAACAAACACATCAATAGTCTCCTAAGCCTTGGAAAGAGACATCAAAACAAAGAAAAATATTCCTTCTCTTTTAATCCAAACAAAATCCACCTCACGCTTAACCCCATTCTTCATTTCCTCTCTCTGTCCACTTGTGTCCGTAAAAGTTTCTTCATAAAACACACACTCCAAATGGCTAGCAAACACAGAAAACTCTTCCCTGATGAAACAGCAACCACAAACCAAACCCAAGATTGCTATGGCTTTTGTGACCCAGCATGCCCTTACAATTGTTACAATAACCCTGATTACTTTTTCTCTCCTCCACCACCACCACCACCTTCTATTTCACATTCAAGCCAAGTTAACCATATATCTTCCTACTTTATCATTCTTGTTACACTATTCACGGTCATTTTTGTTGTGGTTGGTTTCTACGTGATCAAGGTGAAGTGCTATGCTACATGGTGCGGCTGGCGATTCAGCGGTTCCGTTCCCTCTTCAGACACCACCACTGAGGAGTTTCTCAATGAGAACCAAGTTGACCACCCCGTGTGGCTCATTGCCACTGTGGGGTTGCAAGAATCGATCATCAACTCCATCACGGTTTGCAAGTACAAGAAGAATGAAGGGTTGGTTGAAGGAACCGAGTGTTCGGTGTGTTTGAACGAGTTTCAAGAAGAGGAGACATTACGACTCTTGCCAAAGTGCAACCATGCTTTTCACGTTCCTTGTATTGACACTTGGTTGAGATCACACACAAATTGCCCTCTTTGTCGTGCCGGTATTGTTTCTAATAGTGTCAATTCTGAAGCACCAGCACCCGTGTCGAATTCGGAGCAAGAAAATGCAAATTTGGGGAGGAATCAAGATACCCTTTTGGACAATTCACGGATTAATGAAGGTGGGTTAAGCAGCAACATGGTTGCTGGGGAATCAAGTGAAGCAATAGATGAATCAAATTCTAAGGATCGGGTAAATGATGAAACTCAGAACAATGGGGTTCTGATGAATATTGAGATTCAAACAGAGATGGGGTCTGTTTCAACTACAGAATGTGAAAGTCATCGTGTTGTTGATGATCATAAACATGATGATGACACAATGTTGCACACGGATAATCTAGGGAAGCAAGATCAAGATGGTGATTACTACTACTCAAAAACGTGTAAAACAGTGCGTCGTTCCTCTATTGAAGAGTGTTTGCATTTAAGCCCAGTATCTATGAAAAGGTCATTCTCCTCTTGCAATGGAAGGACTCTAACTTCGAGAGGTTACATGAGTCTAAACTCTAAACTCAATTCATCCCTACTAGAGTTCTCATTTTATGAAAGATGAACATATTGATGAGTAACATGATGATTTGATGTCCATTTTACTCTCAGAATTTTGAGGGCACCCTAGGTTGGAGTTTGAACATTGACAATGGTATAAACAGCAAATTGTGAAAGAGAAAAGAGGTCAATTTTAATGAAGAATAAAATGTAAAATTGTAATTGAAGTTTTACCAAGTGCTCGGGCATTGAAAATAACTCTGGTGTATCATGTATGCAATTGTATCACACATCACAATGCCCAGTGTTGCACTGCAGAACAGGTTTGCTCCCACAAAAGGGAATAAGGTACATTAAATGCTCTATTTTTTGCTATATATATATATATATATATATATATATATATATATATATATATATATATATATATATATATATATTTATATTGGAGGTTCATAACTTGAATGCGAGATTTTCGATTCTATACTTTCAATTATTCTTCCCCCACAATGATATTGTGGTCTGATAAACTATCATGGTCCTCCATAAGAAGCTGAATATGCTACAACACAACCAGCTCAAGCTGTAACTGAAGTGGGTCAAAACAAATTTGTATTGATAATGTTGTCCTTGATCTGTGATTTCTGTATATGTGCAGATCATATGAACCAATCAAAGTTTTAAATAGTAACTGTGGTAGTGAGAAATTAATTATTAGGTAGTTTTGAATTATATGTCTATGATTCTGACGAATTTTTACATGAAGTCGAATTTTTTAATTTACAAAAAAAAAATAATAACACTTAATTTATAAGTTGTGTAGTCGGTGTAGAGATTAATTAATATTATAGTTGTCCTACGCCACGTAATACTTTCTCTAGTTGTTGCTTACTTGCATTAGTCCCCTTGAGAGTTGAAGCCAGCTAATTGCATCCAACGTGTTCTGAATTGTAGTTGTAAATTGTAATATTCTATATTTTAAGTTACTGTGTTACTGCAATTTGTTAGGACCATAGTTTTTTTCATTTTTAATCTAATAGAGAAATGCTATGAGTTTGTTTTCGTAAAAAAAAAAAAAACTAATCTCACATTTTACAAAATCTTTCAAAATTTTATCAAAATTATACTGAATTTGTGACTTTTAAACTTTTAAAATTATTTCATATCACAAATCCATGAATTTGGATAGAAAATGAGAATTTCAGAGTTTAAGGAATAAGAAAATTCATGGAGGGTACAAATTTGCTTGATTTAAAAATAAAAAAAGACCTAAAAGAAAAAAAAAATTGGAAACCAAAATTGCACTTAATCTAAACTAAAGCCACCAAAATTTGCATAGTCCAAACTAAAGAAACAAAAAATATAGTTAGACCAAAATTTGCATAGTCCAAACTAAAGAAACAAAAAATATAGTTAGACCAAAATTAATCATTAATGCACCATATGAGTTAACCGCTTTAGTATAGTTTTATATCTATATCTATACCTACTTAATCAAATGTTATCATGCTCTACAACATGAAAAATCAATTAAGTTTAAAAAGAAACTTTAAAATAGTTTAAAAGCATGTTAGGTATTAATTGGATTTTAATTCATATTTGACACATACATGGGACACCCTGTTAGGTATTATACTCTACACTTCATAAAATTAACTGAGACTAATTCTTACCACAAGTCCCACAAGTGATTGCCCCCAATTTAATATTTTTATTTTCTTGCTTGGATTAGTTGGTGGGCTGATAGTAACTTATACACAAGCACCATCGTGAAGCAGACCAGAAGGCCCATTCTTGTATTTAGAGTTCAGATGGAGGGTTCTAGGCTTTTACTTGGTACATTCCCTTTTTAGCTTCCTGCACCTCCAAGAAAACTCAACCTGACAAAAATATCCCTCACCTCCAAAAAAAGGCTGAATCGCAAACGAGAGGGAAGGGGTGTTAGGGTTAAGGAAATACATGTCCATTCACTTTTCCTATGGGGTGCAGGAAGCAATTCCTAGGGTTCTATCCTCATATGCGGACTTCAAAAGTTGACTGAATTATTTTGAACGTCTCTTTTGGTGCAAGACTGTTTCGAACTATGTTCTAAAAATATTTGACATATAATTTAACTGATTTTTTTTAGGGGCTTTATTTTATAATTATGAGACTTAGGTAACATATATAGATTTTCTCTCAAAAAAATGTAATATATAGATTATTGTCGTTCATGTATTAAATGTTATGATTTAATGATATTGTTAAAGAAAAATTAAAAAATATATATATTAATGTTTCCATATGTTAGTCAACTTTTGTGTTCTCAATTTTGTAAGCCTTTTTGACGACCTTTTCCTTTGTCTAAATTTATTTAAATTTGTTGTTTCTAAAAAGATTAAAAACTGAATAAATTTATTTAACATTTGTTGTTTCTAAATTTATTATATTATATTCAAATCAATTCAAGTGGAATTATGTTTTATTTTTACGATTGAATTGGATGATATCTAAAAAATTGATTCCACTTGACAAGTTAATTATCTTTCAAGACTTTATGTAATTGCTGTCTGTTATTTATTTTTTGTCTGTGCATTGCATCTTGAATGCAGAGTAAAATCTTCGCCAGTTTGCAACTTTAATTAAATTATTTATTTATTTCTGGAAGAAAGCTGAATTGCTTTATGTATTGGAAACAAAATCATTGTCATATTATATTACGAAAAGTGTGGGTAGAACATTCTGTTCCTAAAATTTTACTTTTAGGTCATATCATTTGCCACAGGAGCGCAATGAAGTGGGGAACCTTTTCGAATCCTCACGATTCGGAATTCCACTTTTGTTTGCCAATTGCATAATTACAATCGTTAAAGTAAATAATACTTACTGTGACTGTTTTATATTAACAAACAATAATCAACGTTTCTATGGATCAAGTAGCATCACAATTTAATTCCTTTCACTAAAATCTTTATTAATCTTGTGAATAAAAAATGCAATTGAAAGAATAAATTTTACTTAATAGTCAATAAGATTTCTTAACAAATATAAATAAATGACAAAACTAATAAATATTTCTCACTAATATCATCATATATTAAGAAACAATAATCATCACCCTTACTTCACAATCCAACTTTAAATTAATCACACCACATATAGTGTGGTTTTTACTTGATAGTGTAAATTATAATTTTAAGAGAATAATTTTAAATCATCCTACTACATCCACTTATTAATCTTCTTATTTCCTTTTATACGATGAATATTGAAAGTATTTATATTCTCAAGATATTAAATATATTTTCTTCTATATTTGATTTTTTTTTTATAAGAAGTCATTTGTAAAAAAAAAAAACATATAATATTACTCATTTTAAAATTAAGTGCGCATTTTATTACGCCCAAATTTCGAGGAACCAAAAGGGAAGGCAAGAAAACAACAAATTCAAGTTATGTATGGGACCCCAGAAGCATTGCGAAATGCACAGTAAACACTAATCAGCTGGCAAATATAGCTCCCATTGGACATGTTGAATGAATAACACATAAGAATGCCCCTTGGAAAACTTCTTCAGAGCATGATAGGTACGCCTTTATAGCTTTATCTTTTCCCCCCTAAAGTAGCAACAAAATCTAATGAATTTTATGCCATTGATTTGAAAGTTTATTTAATAGTCTTACAAACAATAACATGTTTGGTTTTTGGGGGATGAAACATGCATATAAACAGAACATATATTGGCTTTACTAAGGCTTGATAATTACAATATTTTTAATTTGTACATACACATGGTCCTATTATATATATATATATATATATATATTCATTAACGTGAGTTGTCTATACATTCCTCAAATAGTCCAAAGCAGTAATCGAGATTATTCTCGACATGTATAATTACTTAACAATTTAACATATGACGTGCGTACATAAAGTATTATGCTTACCCAAAGGCCAAATCTATGGGCTTATACAGGTAGCACGTTGTATTGTACAGTATTCAGACTGAAGATAAAACAAAACAACCTGAATCTTTGCTGAAATGGACGTATAGCGAAATATATTCTACACGTAGCAAGACATACCAATAGACCAATTTTTAATTTAAAAGAAAGCATGGACCAATGGCACGTTCAAAAAGCAGTCACACCATTCTACTAAGTTAAAAAAAAAAAAAAATCTTGTTGAATATTGACGGCATGTTTTCATATGGTGAATGTAAATTCCTCGTCAATTATGGCATATAATATGGAATAATGGACACATACATTGACGATATATTATTTATTCCCAATTGAAGGTAAAAAATACAAATTCAAAATTTTGTTGATCATCAAACTTATATTGCTCTCCATTTTTGAAACTACGAACCGGGTTTTGTGCTACCGCGAAGCAGACAAAGGAAAAGTGCCCAAAAGTATTCACACGTTAAAGAGAATTTGGATGAATCAATATTGGATGCTTTTGATGCATGAATCAATAAGAATTGTTCATGCTGTTGTCGAATATTTACAATGATCGATCCTGCGGGAGCTAATTTAGATATTTAAAACTAAATATGGACCAAAAATCTTACTGTGCTCCATTTTATCGTTTCTAGTTTATTTTAAATTGAAGGCACGATAGAAACACCTTGAAGCTAGCGGAGAATACAAGTAAATAATTCCTGATCCGAGACACATCAAGCAAGTCTTATGGCGCAATTTTACCTACAGTAAACTCAATGATAAATCAACTCTCTATCCTCACTTCCTGAACTAATTTTCGAGATTGATTGAGTTACATTCAAATCTATATTTTTTTTAAAAAAAATATTGTTGCTGAGTCATTAATGATGTTATGCATTATTAAATCATGGCTTAAAAATATTGAAGAATAAATTTATGTGTATTAAAGATCTTATTGCAAAAATATATGTTTAAATAGATTGACATGAAACCTTAAAAAGTACTTATATCATATAAAAAGTTATACTAAACTCTTATAAAGTGTAGTCTCGCTTATTTTGCAATTATCTTGTGCTGTGAGTTGCAGGGATTTTAATTTTTGTAGTTTATAATTTGTTTTATATAGAGTTTTTTCTTATTGGTATATTAGTTGATTAGCCTATTTAAAATAGATCAGACCTATACACAAGTTTTAATATAAAATAGTCATTTAAATAGATATACAAATGAGTTAGGCCATCGAAAAGATGATATTAGATTAAAAAAATAAAGCTTATCACATGTAACAGATCAAATTTTGTGTATGATTTTTTGATACATTCGACTTAGGCCACGATTTATTTAAATAGGTCAGATATATTTAATCAAAATCTTATTTTGTCTATCCTATTTCCTAATAATAAGGTATGCATATGGTACCCTAAATTTAAAATTACATAAATGCCCTTATTATATACAAAGAATGTTAGTCTATGTTTTTGTATAAATATATTTTAAAATTATTTATTTTTAATATAAATATATATTTTAAAATTATTTATTTTATTTTTTACTTCTTTAAAATTTATATTTTAAAAAATATTTACAGATACACACGTGTATAAATGTAAAATTAACTTAAATAAGTTTTTGTCCTATAAAATAGGAATTTTTTTTTATCTTTTCAAGTTTTTTTTAACCCTTTAAAGATTTTTATTTTTTTTAAGTTTTATAGTCTTTGCTATCAAGTAATAATATTAATGAATGACATAACAACCACGTTAGCATCTTAGGAGAATCATGTGATTTTTTTTATAAAATATATTTTTAAATCCTTATTTGTTCAAACTAGTTGACGGAAAATTTAAAAACATAATTTATCCAAAAACTACATGGAACTGCTTGTTAGACTCTTTCATGCTGTGACAAGTCAATATATTGTCAACCTAATTGTTACGTTATCAGATAACACTATAACTTAATAGTAGAGACTAAAAAAATAAAATAAATCTTTAAAGGACTAAAAAATTAATTTTATAGGGATCAAAAACTTATTTAAGCCTATAAATTAGATTGAAACTTACACTTTAGGTAAATACAACTAGGTGACACATGAGGCTAATACTTGTATTAATTATGCCTCCCTTTCTTAAATTAGTGTTGTGAAAATTGTCTAAGACCGGCCGATCAGACCGAAAACCAGTGATAAGACCTATCCTAGCTAGTCATTGGATTAGTTATGTAATCCACCCAAATCAACTCGATTTGACCTAGATCGAACAATTTTTTTATAACTCCTAAAACGATGCAAATATTTAAAACTCTTTTCATGGTACCATTAGAAACTTGTGAAAAAAGCTTGATGATTCAAATTTGAATGCTTGATATCCATAACATTTCAATGAAACTTTTTATAAAATAGAAAGGTGAAAGCTCTTTCTAAGTTTTTAATAGCTAATTGTTGAATAGTATATAATAATATACTTCTATAATATATTTTTTTTATCTTGATAACAATATATAATAGCTAATTAGTATTATATATCTTTATCATGATATAATTTAATATTTATGTGTTTTATACATTTGGAATACGAGTGTAAGGTGAAGTTTCACTTCGGGTAGAAATGAGAAGGTTGAACACCATATAAGTGAGGAAAAGACCCATAAACTTAGAGTCTTAAGATTTTGGGTTAAGGTGTGATGTTAGGTTCACTTATATAGTTGTTCATAATCCATTGATGTATATATCTCCGGTGTTAACCTCCCTCAATTTCTTCAACAATTGGTATCAAAGTCGATGGTTTGACTTGATGACTGACTCAAAAGAGTAAATGGTGACAGCGGATCCATGGACATGGAGATCCCTTGTATCGAAAGTCTTCCTGACGGGTGAGTCCATGCATAGAGGCCAGGCAACGAGTCTTGCAAGTGTTGCGACAATGTAAGGTATTGGAGCATGTTGGTGGAAATGACTAGACAAGTTGGGTTAGCCATAGTTAAGCTCTACGGGTCACCATTGGATACTAGTGGATTGAAAATGACTTTCGTTCGAAGGGAACGTTACCATGTGGAAGAGACTCACACTTGAGGGGAAGATTGTTGGAATACAAGTGTGAGGTGAAGTTTCAAATCAGGTATAAATGAAAAAATTGAGCATCATATAAGTGAGGAGAATACCCATAAACCTGAGTTTTAAGGTTTTCAGTTAAAGTGTGGTGTTAGGTTTGCTTATATGGTTGTTCATGGTTCATTGGTATAAATTTCCCTGGCATTTACCCCCCCCTCAATTTCCCAACAATTGGTTTGAGAGCCCATAATTCGACTTGGTGATCAGTTCAGACAAGTAAGATGGCGACGGTAGATCTATGTATCAAAAGTCTTCCTAGTGGGTGAGTCCATGCATAAAAGCCAGGCAGCAGGTCTCTTACGTGTTACGGCAATATAAGGTACTAGAGCATGTTAGCGACAATGGCTAGACGAGACGGGACAACCGCGATTAAGCTCTGAGGGCCACTATTGGACACTTGTGGATTGAAAATGATTTCTGCTCGAGGGGAAGACTATCATGTGGAAGAGACTCATACTTGAGAGGGAGAGAATTGGAATACAAGTGTGAAGTCCCATATCAGATATGAATGAGAAGGTTGAACACTATATAAATGAGAAGAAAACTCATAAACCTGAGCTTTAAGATTCTGGATTAAAGTATGACGTCAAATTTACTTATGTGGATTGATCATAAACCCATCAATGTACAAGTCCCGTTTGTTCAATTT
This sequence comes from Glycine max, assembly GCF_000004515.6. Taxonomy (NCBI): domain Eukaryota; kingdom Viridiplantae; phylum Streptophyta; class Magnoliopsida; order Fabales; family Fabaceae; genus Glycine; species Glycine max. Next base: position 44,669,678 of record NC_038250.2, read on the forward strand.
TTTTTTCATCTTTTCTTTACTTTATTGTGACAATAATTTTAAATTTAGAGTATGAATTGATGATATTTTTTTAGTTGTATAATATTTTTAAAATTTTTTAATATATATCAAATTAATTTATTTAATAAGTGACTAGTTAGACTATTAACCTATTAATCTATTATCTTTCAACTAAGTTGATGATCATTCGATTTTGACAACTCTTTTAAATTGACTCCTGTAACAAAAACAGTTAAAGCTAATTAAGAATAATCAACTAACTGCCTAAAAATTAGAGGAATAATTATGAAAAATATCAAATTCAGTTGGTTGTTTACAATTAATGTATGAATTATTATAAATTTTTTAGTATTATATTGAATTCCTATATATAAAAAAATTAACTTGACGTGTAATTTTTTCTTCTTGTAAGAAATAGCAGAAGTTGAGTTAAATAGACCGGTCATACCTCTTTACTATCTTCGTTTCTAGTAATATACGTATCATCATAAGCCAAAACATGATCTTTACATATCACTGATACTATGCCTTCTGTAATCCGTAGAGTCAAACAAGCCATAGAATGGTCAATTTTTAGTAGAGTTATGCTATATCGGGTTTCGTGGAAAAAAGGACAACGAATATCATGGTATACAATTATACACCACCGCGTATAATAATGTTAGATGCCAATTGTTTCCACCGTAGAATTTTTTTATAGATACAATGGATTAAGATCAAATTCCATCCCTTTTTTTTTATAGGTATAACATTCTTTTTCATTTTCATTTTCCCCCATTTCAAATGCGTGTTTATAAGAGGCATGAGGGAATTATTTAATATATTGAAATCTTTCTACAGGAGAAAATAATTGTAAGAGGTCCACAGACATTCCAATGAAATTAACGAAGCTCGTGCTCTGGAAAATAACGCTAATAATTCACAAGTGGGTGCACAGTTCAGTAAGGGGGGCCTCCACAACATAAATTGATTGTCGCTTCCCACACTTTTTTTCCCTCTCAGGCTTAAATTCTTGGAGCTGGGAGAAAAAAGCAAAAGAGGAAAAAAAAATATAAAATGAGAAAAGAGTAAACCTATACTTTAATTAGCATCTCCTAGCTTATTGAAATGGAACATTTATATATCTTGTTTGAGATCACTGATGCATGTACAAAGCCTATCCCTTGTTCTATATGCCTTCACGGGCCACACCCTACAAACTTGAACGCATTTCAACAAGGGTATCAAAGCTGTTTTGCACAATTATTGATAAACGAGGGTGCCATAGCCTTTTAGTATTTCAAAGTTTAATTCAGCTGAAAACAGCTTCCTCCTGAACTGTGCGTGATAATTGATGCACAGCAGCTGCAATTTCATCCACCGTGTTCAGCTGACACCCTTCCTCTACCTATTCCAATAATAAATTAATACATTAATACAAAATATACAAAAGAAAGAAAAAACTTTCAAATGTTTAATTATAAATATATCAAAATTGAGCAATGATAACTGTTCACCCGATTTTGAGAGGAATACATTTTCTCTAGCTAGTGTAAATAATTTGACATGATCAATTGTCATGATCTCACTATTTATTTTTTTCAATCTCAACTTTATAATAAAGCAATTATAAAGTCACTATTAAATATCCATTATCCTGAGTGAAAAAGAAGACACAAATAAGAAGAAAATAAGTTGCTACAATGCCTCAAACAAGTGAAAAATTATTAGTGGTCCTAGATCATATAATCTCCGTTAGTCTCTACATGACATGCAATACAAAATTATTAATTTTTTTAAGATTAAAAAATTTGAATACATATTTTATAAAAATTGATTGAGATTGTGGCAAATGATAATTTTGAACCACCTAATAGTCTTCCAGTTTAAGAATTTTTGTACTTTTAGTTTTTAGACCAATAGTTACATGAATTTTTGTTTAACAAAGTCAATAAAATTACAAAAACAAATTATATGATTTCGAATTCATTAAATAGGAACACATGTAACTATTGGTTCCAATACTAATTGTACCAAAACTCTTAAATTTCTCAAGATACCATACAATTTTTTTAAATAGAGAGAAAATGATAAATGAGAGTAGAAAAAAAGGATTAAGTTTTTTGTCTTTCAAAATTCTCAAAGATTCTAATTTTTAGTCTTCTAATTTTTTTAACAATTTTTATTTCTTCACTAATTTTTTATCAGTATTTTTATTCCCTCTAATTTTTTTATCCATTTTTAATTCCTTATTTATTTTTATTATTCAAAATTATTTTGTATTTTATTCATTTTTTCCTCATTTATTTTATATTTAAGTCTAATTTTGAATAATAAAAATAAATGAAGGATTAAAAATGGACAAAAAAATTTAATAAGACTAAAAGTGTTAACAAAAAATTAATGAAGAATTAAAATTTATCATAAAAAATTTGAGGAATTAAAAAAGAAGAGCTAAAAAAACTTTAAAAACTTATAAAAAAAAAGAGAGAGAGAAAAAATGAAGAGAAAATGAAAGAGAGAGAGAAAACCTAGCTAGGTAGCTAGCAGAAATAGGCAGAAACACAAACCAACCTTAACACTAACTGAGGTAAGGACCATATCGTCAACAGTGGTAACATTAAGGTGAAGAATGCTGAGACCAAGACTTTGAAGACCAACAACCATCTTCAGAAGCAACCCTGGTCGTTTCTTTGAGAGTATCTTCATGTTGGCATGGCCATCTACCAAGGTCACTTCTATGTCTGCCACGGCCCATGAATGGTTCCGTGCAATGTTGTTGTTGGCCTCGCACGTGCCAGGGTAGCCTCTGCTGCTGCTGCTGCTGCTCTGTGTCGCACGTGTCGAGTATTGGGGGAACATGAAGAACTCAGCAAAGGGTGATGAGTCAGAGAAGCCACCCTCCTTTGTTCTCTTCTGGCCCTTCATGCACTGCAGAAGCTGCTCCAGCTCCTTCACGAAGTTAATGGCGCCCCCAATAATAGATGCTTGATCGCCCTGTGTTTTTTTTTTTTTTGAATAACCACACATGTGGTACGGTTAGTTGCCTAGCTAGTATTTTAACATTTTCGGAAATTAACACAAGTTAAGGTCAAAACAATTGTAAAAAGAATCAATCTTGTGTACTTGTGTTTAAGGTTTTAAAAACCGATCTGTCACTACAACTTTGACCATCAAATATTTTGGGGTCATTGCAATTGTGTGATCCCAATTACAACATATCAACTATATTTATATGTAGTTTTCCGTAATATTAAAAATTGTGACCATAATTAACATAAGGTTAAAGCAATTGTAAAACAAACCAAAGTCATGTATTTGTGTTTTAAGGTTTTAAAAAACGGTTAGTGACTGTTATTTTGACCGTTAAGGTTTTTGAGATCATGGCAACTATAATATGATTACAATTGCAATTACTGCTGTATCAATTGTATTTGTCTTAATTTCTCACAATATCAAAGATTGGGATGGAGAAGTGTGACTGGGATTGCAATTTAAAACCTTAACTTGTAATGATCAAATGAAGACTATTAGACTAACCCTTTGTACATAAGAAGGAGGCATCAAGGATCTAAGCACGGCGAGGTACTCATTCATCTGTTTTCTTCTATTGCGCTCAACTGCAATGTGGGTCATCCTCTGGTTCTCGATCTCCTCCTTGTTCTTGGCGCTCTTGGTGCGACGTCGTTTGCGGCGGCCCATGGCAGCGGCTTCGGCCGAGGAAGAAGGAGGAGGGAAGACTGCAGGAAGGGATTGATCAACAGTGCAAGCTTCAGGGGAGGAGTGTGAATCCCACTGGTCTTTAACATTTTGCAACACCGAAGGAGAAGATGAATCCCAATTTGCATGCAGGGTGTGGTCTATGTTGTTGTTGTTGATGATTCCCACATGGGTTTGGCTTCCTCCACCACCTCCTACTAACGAGTACAAGAAGTCTTTGTTGTTGCAACCGTAAGTGAATGGATCTTGTGGGAAAACCACGGCCTCTAGGGCCATTGTTTTTTTTTTTTTTTTGTCACTTGTTGGATAAAGTTGGAAAATTTTTCAAGTGGAAAAGTGGGAGTGTAGCTCTCAAGGGAGACACCACTTTTTTTGTTCACAAGAGGAGCAAGCAGAGATGAGGAGAAAAGGTCTCTTAAAGAGAAAAGGAGAGAGAGGGGGGGTTGTATAAGAAAGTTTCTTCGTTTTTTTTTTAGAGTAAGATGAAGGTTAATGATTAGATGATGCTAAGAACAGTTTTGGGAAAGCACGGAAGATGAAGGTTAATGATTAGATGCTAAAAACAGTTTTGGGCGAAGAAAGGAAGGTACTTACTTTAGCAAAGGCCAAAGCAAGGGCACTAACTAATAGAGCAAACAAAGTGACCCTTTTATCATGATCACCGTAAGAACAATGCCCTTTTGCCTTCAAATCTCAAAAAGTGGATTTGTGCACACAAACAAAAAGCTACAGCCCTATGCACGTGAGGTTTTTCGTCGTAGACCAGTTCCTTGATCGCACGAACTTAACCACCGGGAAACACACAGAAAGATTCTTTTGGCAATTTGTTAATTACTCAAATTTATAATACTACAAGCAATAGACTAATGATTTCCCCAACCCCTTGTGATGCCACACAACCTCCATGTTATGGACTAATAATACATAAGTAATATCAATTATTTATTGGCTAAATAGTCACTTTTATTTTTAAATATGTAATTCGTTGATAAATGTGTCCGTGAAAGATAAAAATACAAAATTTAATTTTCAAAAATGTAAAAAGTGTGATAAATATATTTGGCCATTAATTTTCGTTCGTCACTGTTAATAAAATTGCCTATGTGACACAGAGGGACAAACTTGTCACTGAAATGATTATCAGCGTGGTCATCTTTAATTGTCAACATAAGGACATATTTGTCATATAATATTTTTTTACTTTCGTCTTTTCATTCTGACAAATATATCCGAACGTTAATAATAGATTGTAACTAATTATTATAATTTAGAAAAATTTGTAATGATTGCGATAAAATTTTGGAAAAACTATATCACACTGGTAAGTGTTTGTTTCTGTTATATAATTTTTAAGCTATTAATACACAAAAAAAAATTGACTGTAAAACGATAAAAAATCATTGTTTTTGATTAATCAAACATTATGTATTTAATTAGTTTTTTAATAAATTTTTCATAATAAAATATGAATGTCTATTAGTATATGCAATGACATCAAATTACAAATTATAATAAAAGTTGTTGATTTTTAAATTATTTTTTTAAATCATACACAATTATTTTTTATTGACTAGTCATTTAAAAAATCATAACCTTAAAAAAATATTCCAAAGGAGGTGAGTGCTTTTTACAAATTAAAAGTGTCATTACAATTATTATTTTTTCTAAAAATTATTCATGGATCTAATTTAACTATAATATTTTACAATAAATCTTTTTTTACTTGAACCTTTCATCAAGCATGGGAGTTAAAAAAAATTATTTACGAGTTTATAAAATAAATATTCTTTTTTTCTTATAGGCTTAATTTAATTTACGAGTTTTTATCATTAATTTAAAGTTAATAAAGCAAATACAAAAATAATTATTTATTATATTTTTTTATTTAAAATTTTTTTCTTTCACCTTAATTCCATGATCTGAATTTTAGTTACAACCAAATCGAAATTTTAAATGTACACTTATTTTTGTTTGTTATTTGAGATGAGTTAAGTTAAAAAAATATTCAATTATTAATTTGATTCTTTTGTCGTAATCATTATAAATTTTCTAGGAACACATTTATCAGCAAATTACACATTCACGAGCAAAAATGATTATTTACCCTTATTTATATAAGATTTCTATAAAATCTATTCTAAGTTTATATGATAAATTAATAAGAAATCATTCAATTAACAAATTTATAATGCATAACAATATATGATTGGGTTACATTTTTTATGCATATATTATTTATCCTAATACTATTTTGGTTATCTTTTCCCATCACATTGATCGTCTCATTTTTATATTATTTTATTATATACCTATTCACCAACGATCACAATTGAACCAGTGATCCGTTTGTTTTATATTGGGCTTAAGGCTCAATCCGAATAATGGTTTACTTTGGCATAAATGTTAGATCAACCTAATTTGTATGTGTTGACCAAAGTCAACACCCAAGGATAAGACTCCTAATATACATTTGTGACTAGTAGAACACACCTAAACCTAAAGCAAAGTTATCTTGTCGCTATAGTAAATAGATAATTATTGTTAACAAGATGCCTTTGGCCTTGTGTAAGAAAATTTTGGTCCTACCATATTATTAAAAATAAAGTAAACATTACTATAGCATGTAAACATTTATTACACATTATCACTCAAGTGAGATCTCTATTAAATTAAGTGTCATGCTATCTTTTACAACTGTTAATTCATTTCTCATAGTGTCACGTCTTTTTTTGATAGAAAGCTTTGAACCTCAATCTATTTCGGAGTTCATTCTAGTGAAATATTCACCAGAGTTCTTAATCAACAGTTCTCCTTCACACACTTTGTCATTATCCATCTAAGATGATCATCATTATTCAATATTTTAACCAAATCAATCACTAGTCTAAATTTGATAAAAAAAAAATTCTTTATGCAAGATCTTGAGAGTAAGTTATATGAATAGAATTAAATGTTATCTAATAAATGATTCACTTAACATAGAGTACTTTAAGAGAGACAATGTAATTTCTAAAACTCTAAACTTTAAGTAAAGCAAAATATAATATAAGATTACAAAAATAAAACACTTCGATCGACTTTATTAACGTAGTGAAATTATAGAGATCAACAAAATAATATAGTTTATTTCGTTGTGTTAATTTGTCAAATCTCAAATGCTACATTGATTTACCACCTTTTCTTTTTTTACATATATTCGTTATTTATACACAATTTGTAAAAACAAAACAATTTAAATGCAGAAATTGCATAAAATTATAATTCTTCAATCTTATGTTTCTAGAATAACTTGATCTTATCCCCAAAATGTATCACAATCAACTCTAATTAGAAGAATTACAAATTATAGCCAAAAATAGTGTGATTGTGGGTGCATATATCAATGACAATTTGGGTGTGAAACAAACGGCTGGTCGGTAAGGGGACAAAAGCATATAGAAAATTATATACAAGATAAACCGTATCAACAGGGGCAGGGTCTTCAGTGTGATGACATTCATCTCTATTGTGGATATCTTTTTCTTTTCTTCCGATGCATTGTCGATATTTGTTAATTAACAAATATAAAAAAAAATATTGTGGTCCTTCCACTGTACACAAGTGCATTGCTGTAATTATATACTATTTCATTACTTTTTTTGGTTACAAATTTCATTACTTAATATAAAAAAAATATTTCTCTATTTTCAAATTAATTATAATATAATCAATGTTAAATTAATAATTCGTGAATTAATGTCGTTAATCAGTCTAATTTTTAAACATTATACTGTGTGTATGGGAAAAAAATATACTTACACTAAAAATATATCTTATATAATTTATATTCATTTAATAATTTATTTTGAAACCATAATATTCTAAATTTTATCAACTGACTTTGGGACTAATCGTCTATCCAAAATTTCATCACACTTAAAATTCTTTTATGTAGATCTATATTTATTGGATGAATAATATTGGATTTGAATGTAAAATATAAGATTTATAGATAAAATGATGTGATTGAAAGAGACAAAGGTTCAATTAAAGGTGAGATATGTCAGATTTCATAGTCTTCGATAAAATCTATTCAAATTAATATTATGATACCTCAATAGAATAATATTATATAATTTAACCATTATATTTGTTAAATTGAAGTTGTAAAAATATAAAATAAATAAATAAATTTTGTTCTACACTTATTGATAAAATAAATGAATTTATTTCTATACATGCGTGTGTTTTACAACTTGTATTTTATCAATTAAGTCTGTCTGGGCTTTCATTGGGTAATAATGTGGTCTGAGACTTGTGCATGGAACAGAGAAAGGTCACAAAAAGCTGTTAATAGCTCAGAGATTCTTAGGTCATAGATCCATACAAGAGGAAATGAGGGAGCAAAAGAAAAATGAAAAACATGCAACAGTCAAACCAGTTTAGTTCAGGCAACGGGACAAGTTCAGATTTCAGAGGAATCCATGTGACCACACCATGGGCCACTCTGTAATATAATCACCTACGATGCACCTCTCTCTCTCTCTCTCCCTCTCTCTACGAGGTTTGTTTTCTTTATACACTATTCTCAATTAATACTTAGTATCATTGATTTTAAAATAAGAGTAGTTGTACTTGTAGGTAGTTTTATCGAGACAAAAATAATAAATATATAAAAGAGAATATTTAAAAATTAATTGTAGTATTAATATCACATTAAAAATTAAAATAATACTTATTAAAAATATTAATAAAAATAATTAATATCATATTAAAAAAAATCAAATACACCATTTATTTTGACATAAATATTTTTCCAAATACAGGAGATAGGAAGAAGTACTTAACTACTTATCTTTCATGTAGATGGAAGACCCATAAATATTTTACTTTTACCTGTGACTGAATGACACATTTGTTTTGGTTCACACAAACTACTAATTAACCATTTGACCACATCTCGATAAGACATTCTGTACGTTTCTTCCCTTTTACTCGGGTCTCCCTTCTTCGGAATAATAATAACACCATAAAACTAGTTTATGATCATTCTAATCAAACTATTAATGTGTTATTCCATTAGCGTTAATTATTATAGAATACCACTGAAATCTCTGATCTACGAGTACAGAATGATTAATCTAATACACAAAAATCCAAACCCAACTGGCATTCCTTTGAATGAATCAGAAGAAGTTGTAGATTATTAGATTCGATGACCACTTAACTTAACATCAGGGCAACTTGCTAATATGGAAATCCTGAAGCTACTACTACGTACGAATGACCAAAGTTTTTTTTAGTTATTAATACATCAAATAATGTACTTTTCAATAAAAAAATTATTTTAAATTTTAATAACTGGTCTTAGATATTAATAGACAAAATTACTCATGTACACGACACTGAACGCTACAGAAGCACATATCTTCATTCAATTTTTAGTTTTTCAATATTATAAATATAATTTTAAGTTAATATTTAAATATTATTGTCTCTAATTGTCTTCTCGTTATTTTTTTTTCTCGTATTAAATAAGAGATATCGTCTTATTTTTCATATTAAGAATTTCTATATTTGCTCCAAAATAATACTTCTTTAAATAGAATTATATAATGACTTTTTTTATTTAACTAATGGTTGAGAAATGAATGTTAACTATCTCTAGCGTCATGCTATTCAAGCAAGCAAGTCACATCACAACCTCCTTATTTCAATATTAAATATGTCTTTTTCGTCAATGAATATTTATATGTTTAATTTTATATGTATAAGACGCGTCATTATAAATTATTTGCTAAATTAAGGTGTAGAGTGTAGCGTGTAGTATACAAAAAACTAAGGTATAACTTTCCATCAAACTAGTTAGTTACTGCCTATGTGACCTATGGGTATTATAATCAGCTCATAGGGTTTTTTCTTATTAGGAAATAAAGCTTTGTCTTCGGCATGTGGCTGACTTTGATCTCCCTTTCTCTAGGTGAGACTTTGATCATGTAAAATATAGATTTTATAACATCCTAATTATTTTATGATCCTATTAATTAGTGTGGAATTATTTTAACTTAACCAATAATCTTAAATTTGAACTCTAAATATACACCTAATTACAATAAATATTCATAAAAAAGACTTTATCTCCTATAATAGTCTTATCTAGTTCAAGTAAAATTATTTTTAGTAAAATACACATGTTGTCTTTAAAAAAATATATTATTATCTTTTAAATTTTTTATTTATAGGAAAGAAGTTACACTGCTATACAAATGGTCTTCTACATCAGTTCTAGGAGGTTTTTTATTCAATTTCCAGAATCAATGTAGTTAGAAAGGGCCGTAGAAAGTGACCACTTTTTATATCGATTTTTTCCCTAACTGATGTACAAACCATTTTTTTAAAAAACAAATGTGTTTCTTCATAGATAATCTCAACATGGAATCTTACACATTTTTATGTTTAACATTTCTATCAAACAAATAATATATTGTAGACTCAAAATTATGATCAATCAAATTATAAATTACAATATTAACAAGATACACAAAGATTTTTATGTGAAAAACTCTTTAGAACAAGGGTAAAAATAAGAGGTTGTTCAAACCATAAAAAAATCTCCACTATAATAAATAAATAATACAAAAGAAGAGTCTAGAAGACATGCTCAAATAGTGCATACAACAAAAACAACAACAACAACAATAATAATAAAATAAACCATTGTACAGAGCATTCAAGAAGTGCACAAATAGTGCATAGATGATAAACAAGAACATGAGAAATGTGAATAATTGTTCTTCCTCTCTAAACCTCTGAACGATCATCCAAGAAAGTAATTGATTTCATACTTGAACTGTCTTTTTTTCTTGTTTGTTTGTTTTTCATCTCCTTCATAATACATCAAGCGTTCAATACTAAAGATAGCAATAACACTCGTTAGAACTCAAAAGTTATGAAATTATAGACATACATTTACTTCTCATTAATTTACCGACAACAATTCATAACTTGGCAAGGTTGAAATCAACAAGGTATCATTGAAATTTGCAGCTCGGAGATGAAGATGATGCAATGATGGAGGATTTAATTTATCCTCATAAGTCTTTTTGGGATGTTAAAGGTGGATCAAGTTATTAAGAAAGAGAATAAACTTATTACAAAGGAATAGGAAGCGACTAAGACATTGAACTATATGAAAAAGAATTTTACTCAGGAGTAAGGACAAAGTTTCTTTTTAGTAAGCTTGTTCCGCTTCATATCGCTTAGTGTCTTCTTTTCTTCCACCTCTTTTCTTATAATCTCATTAAAGAAAATTAATCAGCCTTCAAAAGCCTAGGGAAAACTATGAGGAACCATAAAAACAACCTTGTGACACAAGAAAAGCCATACATGACATGCAACATGTAAAAAAATAGTTTTAGCTATAAAAGAGTCCAAATTAATTTTGTGGCTTGTCATGCTTAACATGCATGTGTCATTTAAGCATCATGAGTTGACCTTACTTTGTATATTAAGCATGATGCGAATGAAATCAAGAATTGTGAATTCTCTAAGTGATAGGAATGATAGTGACAATAAAAGTACACGAATGTGCTTGGTCAAAGTGCAGACATATGCAAACCTACCTTCAATTCAGTAACATTACTTTTATCTCTTAAATGAGTTCTCAATCTTAATTTCATTACCATCATCCTTGACAATTAGATGAAGACTAACTTATGATGGCTAAATGGAACATAACGAACATGCAAAACAAGATAGCCAGTAAAAAAAAAAAAACTATTTTAGAGCTAAAATTGATTTTTCTATGTTGGTGGAAATGGGATGTGGTGATGGTGATGTCTCAATAGGGTTTTGAGGTTTGGGGAGTGAGAATAAGAGGAAGTTCGAAAAGGAAATGACAAGGTGTTGGCATGATGTGATGGTGATAGTGGTAACATTGGAAATGAGTTGTGGTGACAGTCATGTCAAGATAGGATTTCAAGGGTTTGAGGAGCGAGAGAAAGTTAGATATCAAAAGACAATGAGACGAGTGAGAAAGTTCAAATTTGTAAGGGTAAAAATAATACTACATTATTTATTATTTGAGCCAATGTAGAATATCAAATTTTATTTAATTCTAAAAAAGAATGGAAGTGGAATCATCAATTAATTTAAAACCAATCTAGAGCACTTACACTTACAAGTTTTTTTTTAAAGTTAGAATTAAAATGCGTCAAATTAATTTATGGCTTAAATATATTTTTATTTCTTCAAATTTGAGTAATTATTTTTTTAGTCCTTAAAAAATTATTTTATTAGTCTCACAAATTTTCGAAAAGTTACTTTTAGTCTCTTTATTTCTTTGTGTTAATAATATCACAATTTGTGACCGTTTTTCACCGTCATAATTTTTTTAACTTAAATTTCTTCAAAAAAAGATTTGTGATCATTTAAATTCGCCAGGATATGTAAAAAATTGTCACAATTCAACATTCATGTTTTTATTTTTCTTCTTTAAAACCTTCAAAAATATTTTTTAAGAAAGATCACCAATCCATATGAATCAAATCTTTTGATGATTTAAAATTGTTAGAAATTATTTTTAAAAAATTAAATTAAAATATTTATTTTTGTGGTTAAAAATGATCACAAATTATGAAATCATAAACACAAACAAAGAGGAACTAAAAGTAATTTTTTGAAAATTTGAGAATAATTTTGTTTTTGAAGAATAAAAAAAATAATTATCAAAATTTAAAAGACTAAAAACATATTTAAACTTACATTAAACATAAAATTCACCAAAAAAAACTAAGAATAAAAAATACAATTAAAGCTTAAAATCATCTTCCTATTTTCTTTCCTCATTTTTCTTCTCTAAATCACACATTACATAAAACCATGCTTTCATATCTTAATCATGCATATATTCTAGTCTATATCGTTACATTAATGTGGGACACATTTGAAATTAGTATAGTAAGTTGTAGTATTACTTAACATCTTATTGACGTAGAAATAAAACGCGTAGACGCGTCGTCCCTAATCTATCACATCTAAGATATTTGTCCCTTTCTGAGACACATGACTGTCCCCAAAGAAAACACGAGTAATCCAGATTTTTGTGCAATTAACTAGTCATTATGTTCTCAATCGCTGAAACTGCATGTGTTTTCAACCACAAAATACGCTACCAGCAACTCCAACCGAGGCATCCGGGCACAAGGCACATATAATTAATATTAGCATTTGACAATAATGCTGTAAGCAAACTGATTTGGTCAGAGATTTGGCTTTATTAATTAGCTACAATCTCATACTCATAGGCTTATTGACTTGTTCAAGAAAAATTCAGAAGAAAGGGACCTCATAAAATTCTGGGAACCTGAGCATTGTTTTATACGTTGGCGTTTGCTGCACAGATTATCGAGCCTGAACAGGGTTCTACTATATCACCGCACACCATAGCCATTGCCGCATCCCACTTTGTTTTCATTGCTCCAAGTCTGGCTATCACAAGCTGTTGTTTTGTCTGCCTTGGTTATTAAACTTTAATTAATTAGTTAATGGTTATGTCATGTATTAGCATTTAGCAGTAAGTACACTTAAAGGTCACGTTGGTTACATTTACAACATATACATTACATAGTTATTTAAACGAGTTATTTATTATAATTTTATGAGTTTTATAATTATGCATAAATTTAAATATTTTAAATAAAAATTTACTTTAATACTAAAGTTACTAAATGAGTGTTTAAATTAATTTTGTAAGTTATATAATGTTTAAAAAATATTTATTTATAGTACTATAATGTTCTTAAACAATGATGGTTGATATAAGCAATTCCACGTTATGGAAAAAAATTAAGTCTTTAAGCAACTTATGGAAGCACTTCCATTTAGAACTAACAAAATAAATTAGGCCGACGAGTTGGTCTGAGTCAAATTGGACAAAAAAAAAAGTTGATCCAAATAGAACTGGGCCTATTTAGGCTAACCAAATAAACCTATCGAACTAGGTTGAACTCAAGAAATATAGACATGAATTTAACTAAGCCTATTTTGGTATGATATTTTTTTTTTTGAATTTATATAAATTTAGACAAAAAAGTAAAACAAATCAATATAGATCGGCCCGAAGGGCCAACAGACCTTATTGGATTTAAAAAAATGATATCTCATATAAAATATGAATTAACCCGATTTATTCCACTTTCTCAAATGGATTGGACTGGACTGGCTCGGCCCGTCCATTTTATCACCCCTAACTATCCCTGTTAGAAATGCTGTTAACATTTTGCTAGCTCCTTTATTTTATGTTGCAATTTTAATGTTTATTTCAAAAGAATTTTTTAAAGAAATTTAATTAAGTGGAAATCATAAGACAGACAAGGAAAGTTATGACATTTATTTTCAAGAATTTGAAATTCAAATCTCCTACAATTAAGCAATCAATTACATCTCCTATTAATTCCAATAAAAGTGAAATCAAGAGGGAGACAATGACAATTATAGACTCATAATTGGTGATAAAAAGGAAGGTTGGCAAAAACTGATGGTAGGAACAAGTATTTGAATGTGAATTCAAAAGTGATTTGTGTGTCGATTGTTTTGTTCCTCCTTTTTGCTTTTATTAATCTCTTTTCCTCTTTATTCCTGAGTTGATTTTATCTTTTGCAAGTTCTACAATCTTAGCTCCGCTAAGACGTTCTTGTTGTATCCTGGGAGGTTTGTGTGGGACACCACGGATAAACATTTTAGGTTAGTGACTGCCATGCCTCAGGAAGTTCAATCACGTTCGTGATTTTTTTATTTCGGCAGCAACAATCTAAAATGTTTATATCATGGTTGAAGCCACAAAACTTGTCAACAATGTCGACGCTTCCAATCCCACACCACCAACTACAACCATTGCCAAGTCACTGCCTGACTTCTCAAAAATTAAGGTCTTCACTGGCCAAAACATTTGTGGATGGCAGGAACATGTTCATACCTTGTTGGACATGCATAGAGTTGTCTTCACTTTTCCACTCCCAAACCTGATGCTAGTCAACTTCAACAATGGGTTTAGGCCAATAAGGTATGTCGTCACACTTTGTTAAGTGCCTTGTCTAATGATCTTTTTGGTGTCCACTACTCCTACAAGGAATCCAAAGAGATATGAGACTCTCTCATAGTCAAATACACTATCAAGGACGTGGTCAAGTAGAGATTCATCATTGCCAACTATTACCGTTGAACCACAAATGAAGAAAAAGAAGGTACAAATTAGTGAATACCACAAACTGCTGGAAGACCTGAAGATTGAAAACTTCTCTTTATTTAACAAGTTTGTTTCTAAACTCTTGAATGTGAAGCTGTCAGAGTCCTGGACAAACTACAAACAATAGTTAAAGCACAAGTACAAACAAATGTCACTGTCAGACCTTATCACCTACATTATCATTGAAGATACAAATAGGAAGGAAAGTATTGCAACAAGAACTAAAGCAATGTCTGCCAAGGCAAACACAGTACAAGATAAATCGTTTCATAAGAGTCAACAAAATTGATCACAATAACAAGAAAAAGTACAAACATAATAACCCACATGCTATTCCTTCTAATCCCATCCCATGTGCTCTTGCTTCTAATCCTTTTTTTCAAGAAAAAAAGGTAGTTTGTTTTGTTTGTGGGAAGCGAGGACATTTTGCTCATCAATGCAGCTACAGAGTTGTGAAAAATGACAATCCTCCTAAGCTTAGGGCTAACCTGGTTGAAGGAGATGACATTATTGTTGTAGTCATTTCTTAAGTGAATGTTGCCACTAATGTGAACACATAGGTGGTAGACTCTGGCTAACTTGGTTGAAGGAGATGACATTATTGTTATGGTCATTTCTTAAGTGAATGTTGTCATTAATGTGAACACATAGGTGATAGACTCTGGGGCTACCAGACACATCTGTGCTAATAAGAATATTTTTTACCTCCTCCACTATTGTGGGGGATAGAGAAGAACAAGTTTATCTTGGTGATTCGAGAACTACTCCAGTTCAAGGAAAGGGAAAAGTTCTTCTCAAGCTCACATTTGGTGAAATAGAGTGAGGAGGTATCTTCAGAGATCACAATAATGCTCATTTCCTGGGAGGCTTTGCATCTAATGTGGGCATTCATAAATCTAATTTAATTTGCCGAACTTATGGGAGTCATCCTTGCGATAGAAATTGCTTCTAAAAAATGTGTGCAAAGCTTTGGTTGGAATGCAATTCTATTTTAGTAGTACATTTTTTTCATAATACTAACTTAGTTTCTTATAAGTTAAGAAATAGATGAATTAATTGCATTAGGAAAACAAAAAATATGCAATTTTTAGTTGCACACATATGCTAAGAAGGCAATACTTGTGTAAATCTTCTTCCCTTCGATCATGCTTCCTTTATCATCATTATGTTGGTGGGATTCAGTTTCAATCCCTTCTTTTGTTAAAGCATAGTTCTATAGAAATAGAATTGGTTTATTAAACTATAGGTTTAAATAGTTTTGTTTTGATAGCATGGGTTTTTGTTCCCCATGTTTTATACCTTCTCTCTTTCTCTTTTTGTTAATAATATTTTTCTGGTCATTTGGTAGGTATCTAGAGGAGTGTCAATCTAATTAGGATCAATCTAGCTACTATTCATCTATGTATGCCAGCTTTTTGCATAAAAAAGATATTCTTAATTATTATTTTCCAATTATACCCTTAAATTTTCATCTAATATTTAATTAATTTACACATATACATTTTTGTGAAGTAAAAATGGAAAAAAGAGTAAAATATGAAACCACATAAAAATTTCATAAGATAAATGTTTTTATTTCATTTCTTATTTTTTTACATAAAAATATTACAAGACGAATAAAAAGAAACCAAGGGACAAGTATTTAATTAGCAATGGATACAAGTATTAACCTCATTGTAGAGTAGAAAGAAATGTAGCCTTATATGGGTGTAAGTCAAAATTTGGCTTACATTATTAAATAATGTTTTAATTAATAATTTTATCACAAAATTCACAATTAACTTACATTTTTTATCATTATATATATATATATATATATATATATAATTTTTCATAAAATCAAAATTAATAGTATTTTATTGATGTACATCATGAATAACATGATATAATCTTCTGACTATAAGGAAATAAAAATTATTCGACCTATTCTTATTATTATTGAATATAAACAAGATTTGTCACAAATAAACATTAACATCATAAATAATATTTTACAATCTACTTGATAAAACTTGTATTCTATATAAATTTATTAAATGGTAATTTTGAATTTTGTGTATATAGTTGCATTAAATATTCAAAAAAGAGTATTGTTGTTCATAGTAGTCTTTCTTGTTGATTTTGGTAATGATAAGTTGTTTCCACTGGAGATAGTGATTAATTTTTGTTGTGAATCAGGCAAGCGTACATAAAATGAATCTTTTTCCTCCAACACTATTTTTTCCAAGAACCAACTAGGATCTGAACCCTAGACCACTTGGTTAAAGAATACAAGCCACTTCCACTTGTGTTAACCATTGTTAGTCTATAAACATGATTATCTGTAATAAAAATACATGTGGTCTGTATAAAAAAGAAAAAAGATTATGCACTTGGGTTGATTGGAAGGAGGCATTGGGCACTACTATATGAAAGAGTTTTAACATCAATTATGGAAAGTCGTTGTTGAAATTAAGCATTTTCAACATCGATTTTAAGATCAATGTTAAAAATCGCTTTCTACATCGTTTCTGGTTGAAATTGATGTAGAAATGTGACCAAAATTGTGTATTCTAAAGTGTTTTTTACATCGGTTCTTAAAAAATAAATGTTCAAAGTCATATAAAATATCGGTTTTTGGCAAAATCGATGTTTAATATGCTTACGACATCGATTTTGGTCAAAACTGATGTAGAAAATGTCTTTATAGCATTGGTTGTGGTCAAAACTGATGTTGTAAATACACTTTCTACATCGGTTTTAGATCAACCAATGTTTTTTTGTATTTTCTTTAATATTTTATCTATTTTTATAATGAACCAACCATAACTAATTTGTAAAAAATATATTAATTTTAAATTAGAATATTTTTTTCATTACAACATCACATTACATACAATCTCATAATATTAATGATTCTATAGTCTCAAATAACTAGAAAAAATAAAGAAAATCTTAAAACAATAATATAGTGGAAGTCTTGATGAAATAAGCCTAGTGAAATTGAAACATGCAAAATCAAGACCCGAGTAGGCATCTGAGAAGTTGAATATCCCTTTGCAATGAAATTGTTGGCTTCCTTGTTTGCCAAATCAAAATTACCATTTTTGCAAGCTTTAAGAAGTGCCTCCACAACCTTTGCCAAAACAACTTGATAATTTGAGATTTTAGAATGTCAAGATAAACATGAATGAAGAAAAAGAAGAGGTCCTCCAATATAGAATTTCTAGAAATGATGTCACCAAAAAAACATAACCAACTGAATTGAAAATTAGTTAATGTTGAAAAAAAAAGTGTCACACAACTTGGATAGAAGACCCCACAAAGGAGGCCACTTGAAGGAATAGATGCAACATTGACTTTGAATGATTCACAAAATGACATATATACGCAATCAATTAGATTCAAAAGTTAAGTTGTCCATATGTGTTGAAAGACATAAGTAAAATTTATCAACTATACAATTGACAATGTATTTACCTTAATCTTGCCTACAAAATTCATGGCTTCTTCTATGAATTCAATGAGATTATTTTGGGGAGGTTTCTCATCCTCCAATAGAAGTATAATTTTATATCCCTTTGCCAAATTAGGGTTCCTTTGATTAGCCATCTTGATTCTGTCCAAGAACACGACCCTTATGATACACCCTCCCTTCCAAATCCTAGCCAACTTCCCCAAATTCAAGTTCCCTTCTTTCTCATTACTCTTAGCCCTTAGCAAATTCATCCCCCGAGCATAACTACAAATAGTGCGTATGAAGATCTCGAAGGACGCAACCCAGCTGCCTGCCGTCTTTAGAAAACCTTTCGCCTCTTTTT